>NW_020955436.1:289454-537762 GCF_003031625.1 Empidonax traillii | reverse complement strand
CAACGTTTGTTTCAGCAGACTCTGGGCATCTTGCAAGCATCTGCTGGCCTTTCTGCATTAGACATTTATATGTCTCTTCTTTGGCTTCAAAGGCAGCACAAAGTTCCTAAATAAAAAAAGCACCAAAAAACAAGTAAGGTAGAAATTCAATACTCTTTATAAATGACAGTATAATATTTATTCCTCCCCCAACATTTAGCGGGTATGATTAAGACTAACAAAGGAAACATATGTAATTCATAAAACCCCAAATGAGCAAAGAAAGGGTCTAGTTCTTCAGGAAATGAGAACTTGTACTGTTTGTCAATGTCTTCAATGAGATCCAAAGGTTGGCAAAGAAAGTACTGCGCACTTATTACACAAGAGTTGCTACAGCTTGATTGGTTTAAAGTCATTTGTAGCCAAAACACAAGAAGTGTCAGCGTTACACAGCGTGCTGAAAGCCCAGATCTCCAAAATACACCTTCAAAAGTGGGTGGGACAACTTGGGAGGGCTATTCTATTGTACATTGTTTTGTCTATATCTTCCTTCACTTGTTAGGCATAAGCACTGAAGACATTTCAGACATACAAAGCAAGCTGGAATAATAACGGTAACACATCTTTTACCTGTTCACTATTTAACTAATGATGCTTTTCTAACTATGTTAAAAGTTAGACTCTGTCAAGAGTCTGGGACCTCCCATGCATCCCTCTGACTCAAATGGGCACATTAAATATTTTTAACAGACAAACCAAAATGTACCAACAACATTGCTGCAGACTCCCAAATGAGGAATATCTTCCAGGAGATGAGGAATAAAAGGCTTGCATATAAGAGGAAAATTTGATTCCTCTGATTCCCAGGAGAAAAGCCCAAACCAAACACTTTCTTTCGGTTAAGAGATAATGTACACAGGGCTTGCACCTAATCAAATCGGAGGGCAGAGCAGGAAGCAGGTTTAATCATGAGTTTAAGATTTTGACAGGACGGAAGGCTTCTTTGCCTTCTTTCTGAGGACTATGAAAAGTGGTGTCACCTAGTCTGCTTCCTCCTACAATGCCCATGTCCCTAGAATATTTCTGATTTCCATAACTCCCCAGAGCATCTTACTTTACTGCACCACAAGAACCCCTCAGAAATAAACACAGGAAGCACAGCACAGGTGAGACAAGGCAAGGCAGGAGTGGTTCCAAACACAAGGGCTGGGCCTCAGCCTGAGACAACAGCCCATTACAGTAGTTAATTCTGCAGTAGAGTCACAGTCACACTCTTCAAAGGGCAGGAGCAATTAAAGTTCTTTTAAGGAAGAAACTGAGAACAATGATTGTTTTAAGAAAGGGAGGGCAGCACTGGGACAGATAAAAGGCCTCTTTTTAAGCCCCTTTCCTGCTGGTGTCCTGTAGTGTCTCGTCATATCTTTTGTTTTCCTGGAGTTGCCTTAGCTGGAAACGCAGCCCAACCTCAACTCCATTAGCGAGCCAATTATGGTTGGGATCTTTTATTTATATCTGTAGAAACAGGCCTTGTACACAAGACAATGGTTCATAACTTTATTTCTTCAGTTTCACGTCAGAAATGGTTTGTATCACTTAGGACCAAGTTAGAATTTGGAACTTATGATGACTAGTAGTCANGTCCTGCTCAACGTTTGTTTCAGCAGACTCTGGGCATCTTGCAAGCATCTGCTGGCCTTTCTGCATTAGACATTTATATGTCTCTTCTTTGGCTTCAAAGGCAGCACAAAGTTCCTAAATAAAAAAAGCACCAAAAAACAAGTAAGGTAGAAATTCAATACTCTTTATAAATGACAGTATAATATTTATTCCTCCCCCAACATTTAGCGGGTATGATTAAGACTAACAAAGGAAACATATGTAATTCATAAAACCCCAAATGAGCAAAGAAAGGGTCTAGTTCTTCAGGAAATGAGAACTTGTACTGTTTGTCAATGTCTTCAATGAGATCCAAAGCTTGGCAAAGAAAGTACTGCGCACTTATTACACAAGAGTTGCTACAGCTTGATTGGTTTAAAGTCATTTGTAGCCAAAACACAAGAAGTGTCAGCATTACACAGCGTGCTGAAAGCCCAGATCTCCAAAATACACCTTCAAAAGTGGGTGGGACAACTTGGGAGGGCTATTCTATTGTACATTGTTTTGTCTATATCTTCCTTCACTTGTTAGGCATAAGCACTGAAGACATTTCAGACATACAAAGCAAGCTGGAATAATAACGGTAACACATCTTTTACCTGTTCACTATTTAACTAATGATGCTTTTCTAACTATGTTAAAAGTTAGACTCTGTCAAGAGTCTGGGACCTCCCATGCATCCCTCTGACTCAAATGGGTACATTAAATATTTTTAACAGACAAACCAAAATGTACCAACAACATTGCTGCAGACTCCCAAATGAGGAATATCTTCCAGGAGATGAGGAATAAAAGGCTTGCAAATAAGAGGAAAATTTGATTCCTCTGATTCCCAGGAGAAAAGCCCAAACCAAACACTTTCTTTCGGTTAAGAGATAATGTACACAGGGCTTGCACCTAATCAAATAGGAGGGCAGAGCAGGAAGCAGGTTTAATCATGAGTTTAAGATTTTGACAGGACAGAAGGCTTCTTTGCCTTCTTTCTGAGGACTATGAAAAGTGGTGTCACCTAGTCTGCTTCCTCCTACAATGCCAATGTCCCTAGAATATTTCTGATTTCCATAACTCCCCAGAGCATCTTACTTTACTGCACCACAAGAACCCCTCAGAAATAAACACAAGAAGCACAGCACAGGTGAGACCAGGCAAGGCAGGAGCGGTTCCAAACACAGGGGCTGGGCCTCAGCCTGAGACAACAGCCCATTACAGTGGTTAATTCTGCAGTAGAGTCACAGTCACACTCTTCAAAGGGCAGGAGCAATTAAAGTTCTTTTAAGGAAGAAACTGAGAACAATGATTGTTTTAAGAAAGGGAGGGCAGCACTGGGACAGATAAAAGGCCTCTTTTTAAGCCCCTTTCCTGCTGGTGTCCTGTAGTGTCTCTTCATATCTTTTGTTTTCCTGGAGTTGCCTTAGCTGGAAACGCAGCCCAACCTCAACTCCATTAGCAAGCCAATTATGGTTGGGAGATCTTTTATTTATATCTGTAGAAACAGGCCTTGTACACAAGACAATGGTTCATAACTTTATTTCTTCAGTTTCATGTCAGAAATGGTTTGTATCACTTAGGACCAAGTTAGAATTTGGAACTTATGATGACTAGTAGTCAATATGACACTGGCCTCAACATTTCAGCCAAAAAAAAAAAAAAAAAAAAAAAAAAAAAAAAAAAAAAAAAAAAAAAAAAAAAAAAAAAAAAAAAAAAAAAAAAAAAAAAAAAAAAAAAAAAAAAAAAAAAAAAAAAAAAAAAAAAGAGAGGGAGAGAGAGAACTAACACATATGAACTAAGGTTTAACTAAAGGAAAATCAAGTTCTTTATTTTAAAGGACCAATGCCAACGCCTGAAGTTATAGAATGGCCACCAGTACAGTAACAATTTGTTAAAGTGTCCATGTACAGTTAGGGAGTGATTGTACATCTATAATACATATTACTGAGGGCAGCCAGACTTGGTCCAACTATGATACTACATTCAGTTTAAAGGCCCTTTAACTAATCAGTGTGTAAGCATTGTAGGTATAGAACATTTGCATAGCAAAAGAATGTAGTAAAGAAAATCCTGAAGTTTTCAATGGAAAAATTTTGGGTCCTAATCTGACTAAGTCCGGGACAAGAAAAGGAAAGAGCTCCATTGACTTTCAGGGAATCATAATTACATCCTACTCTCACAGGGTGGAAAAAAAGAAGCTCTTTTCTTCCCCCCCCTTTTTTTTTTTTCCTTTAAGACAAAAAGAGAAGGATCAGGGGGTTTCAAAACCACAGGATTATTTCTGTGTTTTGATCTAGTTTCCTGTTATAACTGATCTTAAAACTGTAAATTAAGATTCTTTCTCAATTATAGTTACTGGCAAATTTTGGCAGAAAAAGAGGAAGGAAAAAAATTGTGCCCCATGTTGGTGAGCAATGACCTTTAGCATCATTCCAAAATAAAATCTTATTTTTAATGCTTTGACAATGCAGTGTTTCAATGGGAACTGTGTCAGGCATATTGGAGTTCAAGGACAGTTCAGTAAATACCACTGTTACCTCTGAGCCAGGAGTTCAGAAGTTTAGATCACCAGGTTTGGGCTTATATCCTGGCCTAATGGCATAGCATGATTTTACATAAATGGAGCACTATGAACCACCTTCTTCTGAGGTAAGAGATCAAGTTTAAGTGTCTTTTTTTAAGCTCTACGGTTCTATGGGAGCAGAGAAATCCATAGAATGTTTCTTAAAGAGAAAGAAAAGGAATAATTCAGGCATCCTGGTCACTTTGCCATTTCTAGTTAAAGCACAGCCTCTATGAGCCAGTAGCCCTTCTTACTTCAATGCTAATGATGTCAGCTTTAGTTAGGTAAGGAATAAAGGATCAAGTCTCTTAAGGTTCAAAAAATGTGGGCCACTTTTAAGTTCATCTTCAAATCCTAGAAAAAGCATAAATTTTGTTGTGGAGTCAGAAGAGAAAAGGGATCACTGAAAAATCTGCAAACATCTTCTGTTTTTCTTTCCAAGAATAAGGATGAAAAAGTTATTTTATTTGTCTCAACACTATTAATGGTTCAGCTTTGGGCATATGTCCCAATAGACTACTAAACTACACTGAAAATAAGTGATGTTTTGAAGGTTATTAAATTTTTATAAGATACTGTACAGACGTGGTAATATATAGAACATACTCCATATTTACCAAAAACACTCTTGAAAGATAGTTAGTCCTGAAATACAAATTGCAAAGCATTCTAATACTGACACTTACCATATGTGCATTAAGCTGCTCTCTTGCTGTTTCTGGTAAACCTCCAACAGGTTTTGATGCCAACAGCTGATGTTCAGTATCTGTCAGCCATTGCTGCAGATCTTCAACTTCACCATGGAAACCTTGTGCCTAAATTACACCATATCATTTTAGAGCTTAGTGAAAATGTTCTCCATTCTAATACCAGCTTAGATGCATAAGTACACTGGCAACAGATTTAATCAGATATTTATAATGATCAGATTAAATGAAAAGGGAAGGTAAAAAAGAAAAATGAAAAAAACAAACCAAAATATAAACTAGCTCAATTCTATTTCAATTCCAAAAACATGGAAATCTTGAAAGCAAGTTAAATGACCTACTGTGAGACCAGTGTTTTCCCTGAATAATACACCAATACAGAAATTTCACCCTTGAAAAATATGTAGACCAAAAGCTGAAGTGTTGTTTCAGCAATAAAAGAGAGAGGCCAGCTGTGGAAGATACAGCTGGATTCAAACTTTCTCCAAATTCAGGGGTGTCTGCATTATGGTTTTGATTTAGGCCAACTTCTAATACATATATCCATGTATTTCTTGTAAAAGACACTTTTTCTGAGTTATTTCTATATTTGATCATTTCCTGTTCACCTGGATCAAGGCACTGTCCAGCTGCTGTTTCCTTTGTTCTGTTTTTTCCAACAAGTTTTGCCAGCGCTGATTCAGGAGTTCCAACTTGCTCCGTAAATTACTTGCTTCTTCAACAGCACTTGACTCAATCAGGTCATTTCCTGCTTTTTTAACAGCTTCCACGGTAGACTGATGAGCTAAAACATCATTTTGTAGCACCTACAATTGTAACACAGCATGTATGACTGTCTGTGTTGGTAAATTACTGAATGAAGGCAATCACAGTGACTGAACTAGTTGTACTCCAGTGACAGCAGTTTAACATCAACACAGGTATTAGCAATTAAAGCTAATAACTAAGGCCTCTTCAATCCAAAGCACTAACAGACCATTCTGCCAAAATGCCAAAGTTAATGTTTGTATCTTGGAAAAAATAATATATTCCCTCTGAATACATATATTTCTGAAATTATTAGAAGTTTCTAGTAGCTCTAAGGAAGAATTATTTCTTCATTCTTCTTATTTATGACATATTTTTGTTTAATATGATTTTTCTTTGAATACTATGTGCCTGCTGTGCTACACAACAACCTGACTGCTGCGATATCTTTTTATGCATTTCATGACTACAACTCATTTCATATGAGTCAGGCTACCAGGGCACCTGAGCTGTGCTAAAATCTGGGGAACAGTTGGCATACTAACACCACACAACCTTTTCCATCTGCTTGAAAACCCCTTATTTCCAACCATAGTAAACCCATAAAAGGCAAAAAGGACATTTGGGAAACGAATACTGTTTTCAAAAGGATAGGGGAGGGGAAAAAAGGTTTAATACAGAACAAAAAAGAACAGAAACAGAAAAATAAATAAGAAAAATGTTTGGGAGGGGAATGGTAAATCCCATCTAAGGAATTCAAGTTTATGACTGCTGACTTCTATGGGGTCTGACTCAAACTTACCTCAAATGCTAGCATATGGAAAAAATATATATCTAAATACAAAGGAATTGTAAAATAAACTATATAGAGCACATAATGAAACAGCAAGTCACAAGTAGCCCTTGAATACAAAATCCACATCATGTTTACTTCAATTCTTTTAAGCTAAGCACTAGAAGATTATTATTATTTTATTTTCCTAATGGTGAAAAAAGGGATCTTCACAGAAGCAGATGCATCTTTATCCCTTCCTTCCTGCTGAGACTCACTAAGAACAAGGTCTATTCTTTCTGAAGTTATTCAAGGGATGGATGTTTTTCCAGGCTACCACAGGATGCACTACTGTGTGAACTTTCTAACCTATAAACTCTGTATTATGAAAAGGAAGTAGATTAATTCATGTGTTTGCTGAAGTCCTTCAGCACAGACATAAATGATGTGTGGATGCTTCTTCACTAGTAAAACACTTCCATTAGATAAGAATATAAAAGGTTCCTGGAGCAGAACCTGGTTTTGTAATTCAATTTACTTTGTTTTAAAAGGGTTTGCTTATAACAGTAGTCACATAGGCAATGTAGATATTGTGCTCTGCTCAAATTCCAACTAACCACACAAGCCTTCAGAAGCTGCATAGCTGCATTAACACAGACAATGAAAATACCTTAATTATCTGCGTACTGTCAATTTCAATTAATTCCTTCAAAATCGAAAATGAACTCTGAATACTTTTCACATCCTATGCAGGCCAAAAATTAAATGGCAGATTTAAAAGGAGAGGACTTATGAGGTTAGAGTGAAATCTTCAAACCTAGAAAGAATACGCCATCATGAAGAGAGGTCACATAAAGAGGTAGGGAAGCTCTCTTGCTCCTGGGAGATATTCTTCAAAACAAAGGCATTAGTGGAAGCATTCTTCCATGGGCTCCTAAGTCACAGTGATGAGTAAAAATACTAAAACAAAAACCTAAAAAGTTAATCCCACATTGTAAGTAACAAAGAGAAAAAAGATGAGGGGTTTAGATTTTCACAGAAGCATTCTCCATGTTAGCTGGACCCAACTGACATACAGTTTTACAGAATTCAGAACAACAAATCACTGCGTTCTGAGAAGGAAGAAAGAACCAGACATCTGCAACAGTTGTGCAGTTTGTGAAACCTGGCTTAAACAAAACTAAATCAAGAAGTTTATAGCTTCATAGGGAGTAGCAGGTTCAGTAACTTTTGAGTTCCCTAGGTGATTAGAGGTGGAGACTGGGGTGAGCAGCTCTTTTTTGGCTAAAACCTATGTCACTTGCATAGCATATGCAAGAAAGGGAGGAAAGTAGAGGAGTAAGAGGAAAGATATTATTTTTTCCAAGTCTGCATTTCAGCTATAATCCGCATCTTGAAAATCTGTTTAGAGCATTATCATGCTCTAAGATAAATTCATCCCTAAGATAAATATCAAAATAACATTTCATTTAATATTCATTATAATTACATACATGATGTTTGGCAAGTTCAATTTCAATAGCCTTGGGGTCTCCACCCACGGGTTTCTGTTCATTCAGCAGGTCTTCTGTATGTGTCAGCCATGTCAGTAACTCATCCAGGGCATGCTGGAACTGCCCCAAGGCTAACAAGGCACCTTCCAGCTTGTGCTATAGTAAAAATAAAATTAACAATAAAATAGTTTTACAATGCTATTGAATTGGCTTACATTACCATTAGTCACTATAATCCAGAGCAGAGTCCATGCATGTAATAGCATAAAAACCAAGGGAAAACAGTTATCCCACACAAGCAACTGCTTTACAATTAAAGCTGAGTTGGCGATTCCACTGTAAAGCCTTACATTCCAGGCTTAAATTCCTGACCTTGGAAGAAGCCACGCAACCAGGGCAGAGTTAAATTTGGAGGTTCTCTCATCAGGTATGTCAGCAGTTTTTCATCATTAAAACATAATTTCAATATAAATGCAATTTGGTGCATGATCTTTTTAAAATCTTTTCTTTGTCATGGAATGATTCGGTTTAGAAAAAATAGTACACTTCAAAGCACTGCATCTTTAAATCTCTCAGTTTGATAATATGTGGAAAGAACACTGAAATAGTTTAATATTAAGTTGTTGGGTTTTTTTCCAAGTGCTTAGCTCAGCAGCTAATATTACTTTTGCCCATATAAAAACGTTTTCAACTGCTACCAAACAAAATAATAATGATTCAATGAGTACTGCTGATAGAGAATTTAAAAAGGGTTTTTAAAAACAAAACAAACAACTCCTCAATGAATTGTTAAATTCAAATTCTGTTACATATAGTTCTGTAATTTCCAAACTAAAAGGAATGTGTAAATTAACATGAACATTACACACAATGTAGATGATGCAAAAGATCCTTTTGCAGAAATCTGAGTCATGAATAAAGCCCCCAGCTCCAAGCATATTTACCTGTCTACTTATAATTTTTTCTTCTAGGCTGTCCCACAGTATTTTGAGCTCTGAGAGAGGGTCTTGAACAGTGTGTTTGTCACTCTCCTGTGTTACCTTCTTCAGCAATAGTTCTGACTGATGGTTTAGTCTTTCCATTTCTATCTGCTGCTGATAAGCTTCTGTCTTAAATTGCTACGGTAAATAGAAAAAGAATACAAATAAATGTTTCACAAGTAATTCTAAGATTCTGTGTTCTAGCTCTTGTGGTTATAATGGTATAATGCTTTAAACTTCAAATGGAATTATTCTTCAAAAGAACTGAAAGTGATTTTCCTTTAGTAGAACACCCTCTTGTACACGTAACTTGTGCAGCACTCTGAATACAACTTGCACACATATGTTTTTCTGAACTATGTAATATTATGGTACATTTGAAGTTACACCACAAAAGAGATAAAACAACCTACCCACAGCCAACAAAATCTACAGGTGAGCAAGAAAACCAACAACATTCTCTGACCATTATACATCCCTGCTTTTTAAATATAACAGCCTACCAATGTCAGAAGCATACTCAGTCACAGATCCAGACTCATGCAGATAGGTTTGTAAGTTAGCCTGAAAATTTTATTTTCCCCTTACTCATGTACTGGGAATGTCATGACCTGTGAGAACATTTAGATAAAGCCTGTAATGGCAGAAGCAAAGCTTTGGAGGCATTTGCTCGGAGCCTCAAAGAATCTGTTCTTATTAGAAACCAGAAAACATAAAGGTCATAGCAAAAGAACCTGTGCATAATAACCTCATAGCTTTTGAAAGAGAATGAATTATGCTAAAAACATTTCTGGGCTATCAGGTTTTATTAAAAAATAAAATGTAGTCTTAACAAAACTTGGAATAGATTTTAAAATTAGGCACATTTTAAAATTAAAATTTTGCAATGAAATATTTGGTAATTTTCATAGATATTCTGTTTTACCAGAAATTTAAAATGAAAACTGCTTCTGACTCTTGAAAAATACTAAAAAACACAGATAAATGCAGACAGATGTAAATATAAAAGAAATAAATTGCTAGTTCATACCTTAAGTTCCTCAGTTTGCTGCTTCACTGTCTCCAGATCTGTTCCAACTGGGGACATAGATGCTAACTTGCTGCCAGCAATGTCTACCCAGTCAAATAATGCCTGAAAATCACAGTAGGAAATTCAAGCGTGAGCAGAGAAATATTATCATATTTGAAAGTTGTATTAAGTAAAATATCAGAACTTTTTTTTTTTCCATTCCAGAGAAGGTATTGCTGTGCTCTTTAAAATAAAATAACTTTCTCAGCAAAAGGGTTTCTTTGCAATACAATAGAACAAATGTCAAGTATCCATGTAACAATTACAGGAATGTACAAGCCTTAAGACTGAACGTACAAGTTGCTGCTTCTATTAGCAGCAACGCTCTGCCAGAATTATTCCTGCTGAGTAGCACTCTACTTCTTGTGTAAAATCTGCAATTTTTATGAATACCCTAAAAGGTAAATGCAAGACAAACTCTGTTGTTTGGAGTGAAAATGGAAGGTAGTAGCTAACATACCTTAAATGAGGATTACAAGCAAACTTTTTTCGAAGAATGTTATTTGTGTAAGAAACATGGAACTACACATTCAGTATATATTAGGTGGTGAGGGACCATAACTGAGCTAGAATGAATCTCTGTAGGATAATGCAGTTATAACTTAAAAAAAAAAAAAAAGTAACATCTCTCCAGTTCTGATGCTTTGTGAGTATTTCTTTTGCTCCTGATACAATGCAGAAACCCAAGAACACTTCACATAGATAAAGAACAGCTGCATCAATCTGGGTAATTGCACAGGATAAAAAACACCTCTGCTAGGCCCTTTTCCTCCTGCCTATTATGTGTAGAGATATCACTATGAAGAAAGGCTTAGGACAACTTGTTGAACTAGCCCACTGCTACACAGCTCCCTGAGAAAAGGAGAACTACCCCCAAAGCGCTCAACAGGATGAGGCAGCTGCAGTTAACAATCTGGTCATGACACTTTTCATATTGTCCGTTGAAAGGAGTGCAAGACAGCACTTAAATTCAGTTCTTGCAAAGTACCGAGCTGGTAGGATGTACAATGCACAGTCACAGGAAGTAGAAAGCACTTAAACCAATGGCTGTGTTCCTAATTGCCTAGTCAATCTCTGCACAGTATGAACAGAGCAGAACTTGGAGAAAAATACTAAGTGAGGATGCACTGCAAAACAGGTATGTTGTGTTATTATTATTCTGCTGATTGATCTGCACCAAATACAGAAGGAACTGCCCTCAGTGTCATGTAAAATTTAATTTTAATGATTTAATGAACCAAAGAAGACAGTAATTCCACCAAGGAAAAAAAAAAACAACAACAAAATTCCAACAGCACATAAAGAGAAAAGACATAGAATCAAAGAATAATTTGGGTTGGAAGACTTTTAAAGGTCATCTAGTCCAACCTCTCCTCGTGAAATTTTTTTGAACTTCATCAGTTGTAGGAAGTACAATGTACAAGATATCTTAGAAAACCTGAAAAACTCGTGGAAAATTTACCTACAGATTTAAAAAGGGAATCATCTTCTAAAGTATTGGGATAGGATAAATTATACTAAGAATGAGTATAATGAAGATGTGTCACAACTTCAACTTGCCTACCATGTGAAGCACTGGCTATCTCAAGAAAATGTGAGCAGGATAACTATGAATATGTGATGTCAAAAACCCTCTGCTCTTATCAATAAACAAGGAGACACTAATTTTTAATCTAAACTCAGTGCAATATATGGACATGAAGAAAATACACATGAAGAAAACAACCCAACAGATTTATTCTTTAATGCAAAACCCCCCTCAACGAAAAAAACCCAACCAATCTTGAAAACAAATACCTGCCTCCTGAAGAAAACAGTCACTACAATCAGGGTGATACATTACTTGTCACCTACCTAATCATACGACATTCTTTACTACAACCACATTAAATACTATTGACTCAAGACTGGGGTAGGTATATCACATCATCTTACCTGCAGTCCATCTTGATATTGAACAGCTGCCTGCATAGCTTCAGCAAGCTTATCTACCCGTTCTTTCCATGTTTTGTTTAGGGCATCCCAGGCAGAATTCAGCTGCAAGTAAGTGCAATTTATTCCAATGGACAAAAGAATTTTACTGCTGTATAATAAGCATTTACTAATTCTTCACTGATCAATAACACCAATAAACTAAGCATGAATAGTTCGTATTCATTCCACTCTTGTTCTCTCTATCACTGCATAACTAGTTCCTTTCAGAATTCACTTGAGGTTCTGGATTACAAAAGCTGTAACCTTCAATACTGATTGAATATTTTTATTAACATAGAAATTATAGTTAAGAGAGGAAATGCTACTACATCATTTAGAGTTACATCATTATAACTAAAGTAGCTTAAAAGAATCACACATCGCAGAACACTAGAAAAATAAAAAGTATTTTTCAGTTATCCAAACAGGATTGTCTCACTTAAGATGTCTCACTGTGAATAAACCAGATATATCCAAAACTTATTCTAGCATTGCTTTTGCAAGACGTAGTCATCTACCATATTAATCAGTGAGTATTAAAAAAAAATCTGTCTTTTAAAAAAAAATAATCAATGTCTGTCTTTTACTATAAATCAATGAAATAAAACAGTCTGTACATTCTAATCTATTCTAAGATTCATTTACTCAAAAGGCAAACCTGACTTTACCATAAGAGCTTCAGCAGTGTCTAACTTTTGCCAAAAAATTTTTATTTTCAAAAGTTGTTGGGGGCATGGGGAATATACCAACTTTAGCTGAACAAGCATCTCATGTAACAGAGCTAAGCATGTGCATTTCCCATACCTCATCTATACTCTTGTTTACAATAGGTTTGTCAGGCTCTCCACAAGCAGCTCTAAGTTCAGAGCCAAGGCTCACAACTGTTTCTAGTTCTTCTTGTAGTCCATCAATTTCTTCTTTAGCAGCCTACAAAGAGAAAAAAAATCCAACACTGTTATTACTAAATTTAATAATTTATGAACAACTTGCTTTCAAGAGAAAACACAACACGATTCCCCCTTTGTTTTCTTTCAGGTCACTTGGACTCACAGTCAGATGCTTAAAATATAAGCATCCCTTTGCAGTATCAGAGTGAAATCAGCTGACATCAGTTTAAATTGAAACAATGGCTTATGATACCATTTTGCATTAGATGAAAAAAATAAACAGGAAGTTTTAAATTAGATTTCTTTAATCAGTGTCTTCTTTGTCAGAGATTATCATTCAACTTTTAAATCTTTAACTATCAGCATAAATAATTACAGGCTTAGAGGATAATTCACAGAGCATAATACATTTGTACACCTTTCATTTAGATGTTACACAGTACTCAAGGAATCTAAAGTATGTATAATTTTTAAGAGTCTTGGTGACATGGTTATTATATATATGTTTATAAACAAATAAGGAAATATAATAGCAGGCACATGTTGCACGCTCATTGCAATTAAGCACTGATACATGTTATTAACTGTAGACTCTTGAGATACCATTATTGTAAATTTCTACACAATTATCCCTCTTCGTCTCTAACAAATAATATATTCTCCTATGGTATTTCATAGTAATTCTGTTTTTCATCTGCACACCATAAAGTACTTCAAATCAAGAAATTACTTTCTACTGACCTCTGCAGCTTCTTGCTGTTGCTTGACTACAGATGGGTCAACTCCAGGTCCCTCCAGTTCTCGAATGAAGTCCTGAGTATCTTTAATAGTAGCTACAAGAGCCATATGATCACACCAAAACTTTTCAGCTAGTTCCATTACATCCAAAAGTTTGGCCTCCCTTTCCTCAGTCAAGGTCTGGATGTCTTCCCAAATTAGGACCATTTGGTCCAGTTTATCTTGAACAGCTAAACAACAAAGGAACTAGATTACCACCTTGGCAAATAATTGTTGGTCATAAATCTCTCTCCAGTTCTACAGCAGAAACATATGTGTACGTTTTAAAATTTAGACTCTAAAATTGTTTCTTCATAGGACTCCTTATAATGTTAAGTGGAAAAAACCACTATGGCCTTTAAAAATAAAACAAAGGTCATATCCACAATTAATTATTTTAAATGAATGCTTTGCTTTTATAAATCTTTAGCAGCTTCTCCAGAAGAACACATTCCCCAGATTACTGGTCATCAGAAATGAAGAATTTTATATGCTGCAGCTTACTGCATTTCCACTACATGAAAATTTCCTCAGTCTATTACCTTTAGCAGATATATCCTTATCAGTGCCTTCTGAGCGAGCAATCATTTCCTCCCCTCTCTGTTTAAGCGTTTCATACACTGGCTGAAGTTTTTCCAGATCCACAGATACATTCTTATTTTCACTGATTTGCTCTTTAATCTTCTCAACCTCTGCCGAGATTGAAGGTGGCTGCCTCAGACGTTCAACTATGCGTTTCAGACTCTCAAGAGTTGGATCTATCTTGTCATGAAACTGGGAGGGTGGTAAAGGACAAAAAGAAGTGGCAGAGAAGTTAGAAAAAAAACCCTAACATGTAAAATAGCATCTGAAATTCTCTTGGAAAAAGGTACTTTAAAATTAACATCTCTCTCCAACATATATACGTGCACCTTGCAATGCCACCCTCCTGGCTCTTTTAATATCTAAATTACAAAAATAACCTTGCAAAATGGTACTGCCTCTCAAATTTAAGAATTTCACTATTAAGTTTGTGTTCAGTCCTGAGACACTTCCTCTGAAGTACAGCAGAATCTACTTGCATTTAGTCCTGTGTAATTCATAAAGTGGTTGGTAGCTTATTTTAGGGAGAAATGGCTGTCTGATTTCATCATTTCAAAATATATTTACCTTACAATTACATACATACATACATTTTCCTGTTACAACCAACATACTGTTAAATAACCACTGATTAGGGCTTGATATGTGAGGTCATTCAAAAAGACATTTCTTAGTGGCCAGGTGGTGTTTGCCCACGCAGTAAAGGTACGTTACAGTCTGCAACTAAAAGCACACAATAATGTATATAGTATAGTTATCCATGTTTGGCTGAGCTCAGGTAGGTGCTTACAAATTGAATTACAGCTGTGTTAACATGGTTCATCCTTTGGCACAGATCCAAAGTTAGCCTTTACTGTATGCCTTTGGATTCACATAGATTCCTAAAAATCTCTCACCACCATGCCCCTTTTTGAATTAAAGAAATCCATAAATCCTGGGTGCATTTAATGACCCTCCAGGATCTACAAAAAGCACTCCCAGCAACACTTGGGAACAGTGCTAGAAAGAGCACAGCAAAACAAGATTACCTTATGTGAACAAATAGCTACATCCCTTCTATTCAAAGGAACAGAAGCAATATAAATGTAATTACTTTTTCCCCACCATACAATCCACTTCAAATCAGACTCTGTGACTAATGTTGTGGCACTCAGTGTTTTTGTTAGAAGTGTGAATGCCATACAAGCCAGCAAAAAGTATTATGAAAGATAAGTAGCCTTCTCACATTCAAGACTTCTGAAAAACTGATTGTGGCAACAAAACCTTACAAAAATTACAAAAATTTAAATTAAATTGGTAATATCTAGGTCTAATTTTAGGACATATATTACATTTTTAATTTGTCAGTGCATTCAGTGGCCCTTCTTGTACTCAACCTCAAAGAATGAGACAGTGTTTTAGAACTTAAAAGGAATAAAATGCAAGTAAATGACACCCTCTCATCCTGCCTCAATATGTTGTGCCCTTCCTTTGATACATAATGCAATTTAATATAATTTAAAACATGAAGAGTTAAATAATTATTTTTCAAGGAATGTCTAGACAAACAGTGACACAGACATCATAGTACAGAGCTGTGATAATATATATTTATGTATCTTAATAAAAAAAGAAGATTACATGTAATTAGATTCTGTGGACATTACAATGTTTTGCTTTGCCATCTGCATATACATTTAGGTATATAAAATGAAACATAAAGTATTGCATAAATAATTAAGTATTTTCTCAACACCTGATTATATTCTAGGTGTTACCAAAGAATGCATTTCTAATTCTTTCTTTCTGTACTTAGCCAGTACAACATGTTGATGTCTATCACATACAAAACAGAGACTCGAATACTAAGTAAATATCTTGATTTTTAAATGGGCAGCTCCAAATATGGGAAGGACCATGGAAAAACACAGGATCTCAATAATTAGGCATCTTTCATAGGTGTGAATAAGGGTTGCTAAAAATGTATATACATTTTATATATACATATATGTTATATATATATAAAAACAGTTCAAAAGCAAGATGACATCTGATGTCACTTCTTTTTGCCTCACATTCTTAAACTCAGTCTCCAGAGGCTAGGAATATGACATTAAGTATAACAACTTGACAAAAATTATTTAGAATGGAGACTTGATAAGCACTTCAAGGTGTATTTCTTCATTTAGTATTTAAGACCTTAACAGAATATAGCACTTAATTTCCAGTGAACAGAAAAAAAAAGGGGAATTTCCTATAAAAACACCAGTATAGAACAAAGTATTTTTATTAGGATTTTTGTATGGGTTTATGTACAAAGTTTTACCAAGTTCTTTTCTGAATTTGGGGTTGAGTAAATGAAGTTCAGTGTGGGTTTAATGGCAATTAACCCAATATTTAACAGTTGCTAGAATGTGACACCTGACAATCCTCCATTTAGGTTCATTTCATAGGCTAGTGAAGCTTTGAAATGAAGATGCTGCATTTGTGGACTTGACCTGAATTTTATGCTGATGATGTTTTTTGAAGTATAACTTTGCTCATAGTACTTTTAACTAACAGTTTCCGTATATGTTACATTAAGTTCTTGTAGGTCTGCAGCGAAGAGCAAATGCTATAACACTGCTAAACTACCCTCTAGTTCCATTGGTAGCTCTCTGGTAACTTCAGCTGCCAATTTCTAGAAATAACTACATTCAAATTAACTGATTAAAAGTGACATTCATTTACAAATGAAGCATCAGCTGCTAAGAGATCAGTAAGAGAAAACAAAAGTGAAAATAAAATCCCACATTTTTAGACTACTTGATTTTTTACTTCAAAATTAAGTAGCAATAACATTTTTCAATTGCTACAAAGTGATAATACTGACCAATATATAAAATTATAACCTCTCAAGAAATAGAAAAATCAATGTCATTAGCCGAGATATGAACATTCGCAGGCCATTAGGTTGAAAAATCCAGGTGAAACAGCAGTTTAGTCTTGATATATACATACAAGATGACAATGTGTATTTTTCCATTGAATGAACCCAATTATATTTTAAACTTAAACTGATACCTGGGTACACTGAGAAATGGCTTCATCCAGTGCCAGTGCTCGCTTTTTGACATCTTCCTTGATTTTACTGTAAAGGATGTCAGCTGCCACATATTTCTCTTGGATAGAAAAACCTTCTCCTGGGCTCAGCTCCAGCAACTGAGGCCCAGTCTTGTTCATCTTATCTATATGAGGCTTGTGCTCAGCAATCAGCTCACGCAGTTGCTGTAACAAATGAAACGACTTATCAGTTTCTTATGCTTGCACCACCACATTACAACTGTCCACACTTCCAACACATCCAGCTGGCAAGAAATTCTAAACAAATACCCTTCATCCTAATGTAAAGCAGAAATAAAGTTAATGACTGCTCTGCCAGTGATTGTTCCCATTCCAACAGAGAGCTACCCGGGCATAAAACATCAGAATTAGAGACACACTGGAAATGCCTGTGCAACTCTCAGGTAGGACATATGATTATGGGTGAAATATAAGATGCTAACTATGCATACGATCCTAACAACAGACATTCCCCGTCATATTTAGTACCTATAATAACAGAAATGGCAACAATATTCCAGACATGGGCGTAACACCACCAAATGTATACTTTTCATGTTGATACTGGTCACTTGCTGCAAAGCCTTTCATTGAGGAACATCACAGAAAGAGGTACTGGCATTGCAAGAAAATTAATTCAGATTATCCTTGATTAAAGAAAAGGAAACCCAGCACAAGGGAGGGTCAAAGCAATCAGTGAAAGGACAAAAGGACATGGAAGGGTGATCAGTAGAGACTTATCAACCTAGTTTAGCAGTCTCTGGCCACAAGACCCCTCCTGTCTTCATAACAGCACTATTATTCAACTGACACAATGTTTAACAAGTAATTAGTAAGTGAATTAAATTTGACCTCAACTGTCTACTGCCTCTCATCATCCACCTCTGAAGTCAAAACTGTGCCAAAGACTGAGCAGAGGCTTGTGGAAGTGAAATGTC
The DNA here is from genome assembly GCF_003031625.1 of Empidonax traillii. Lineage (NCBI taxonomy): Eukaryota > Metazoa > Chordata > Aves > Passeriformes > Tyrannidae > Empidonax > Empidonax traillii. The sequence goes on along the minus strand of NW_020955436.1, from coordinate 519,569 downwards.
ACAATGTGTTTTCCAATTTGTTTAAGGAGTTCAGATTTTCTTCCTTGTGCCCATAGAACTGACAAAAGGGAAAGGGTTTTTCTTGTGCGAGTAGCCCTATCCTTCCCTTATTTTATTTACTTTCTCATATTTTACCTCCCTTTTCAGAAAAATCCACTGTCCTGCGAGGCACTGTCTCCCTCAGTGCCGTGAACTTCATGAATTCTATCCTATAGCCCCTGTGCAAGGACATGAGAGGCACGTGCGCTGTTCCTCCCAGCTGAGAGTTTGTTTAAATTAATGAAGACACAGAAAAGACTATATCAGTCTCAGTGTAAATAAATTCCCTTCTCTTCAACTACAGTCCTTCCCTTAAAAAGAAATCGTGATACTGGCTTGCTTCCTTGCTCCTCCCCAGAAGAGCAGAGGTTGAGAACACTGAAAAGACAGTGACCATGACTCTTCAGTCCCACAATGACCAAACAGCAACGAAAATACAACCCCCCCCCGCCTTGATTCTAACGACTTACTTTGAATGTAACTCTACTTGTATACTTTGCCACAAGAAAAATAACACTGATTAGCAGAGAAGAGGAAAAGGAGAAAGTAAGAACAGCTTTAAAGTTTTTAGAAAATAATTTTGTGTGTTTTACCTTTGAGCACAGAGATGATTTGACACAAGGCCACCGGAGCTATGGTCCAAACCTTGTGCTAATACTCTGCCCACAGCTCATTTCAAACCAAACTGACTGCATGTTACTAGCACAGAATCAACTGTATGAATTCCACAACTTGGAACAAAGATAGACATCAGTAAACACATCAGAACAGAAATGTTGTCAATTCACACTGAAAACAACCTTTTTCCCTTCTTCTTCTTTTTAACAGAACAATGAATGGTTTAGTCTTCTCTGGGTCTACTACTGGGTAAACAATTCCAGTAAACAAGTGTTTAGGAGCAGATTACGTGTTAAGAGTGCCTAACATTAATCTTCTAGTTAACAAACAAATCTCAGCTAATGGCATAGCCCGGGGAAAATGCTAAAATAGAAGCTCATCTAGACGGCCTCTCATGGAAGCAGCATGATTAAAGTAGACAAGGAACAATCCTGTAAGTAAAGCAAGCATGATATGGTTCACGTTGACTAATCAAGATAGTTTGTAAAGCTCATGTTATATAGCTAGTCTTAACAGAACTTGTTTGTTCATTCTGGACATAATAGGAAGACAAATGAGTGAACCCAGTGTTTACCAGTACATAAGAGTGGCACATTTCATTAGCTGGTCTCAGAGTAAACAAGACTCTGAAGCCAGGGTTCATCCTATCTAACTTGAGTCACTTAATTAAGGCATCTAAAATAAAAAGAAAAAACAAACTTATGCTAGCAGGGAGAGACAGGTATCTCCAGTGGCCATACAGGTTTTGCATCTGCCAAAACATGCAGGATTTTAACCTCAGTGGGATGTATCTAATTCTATGTGATAGTAGTAGCCACTGTTGAAATATACTAATTTTTATCCCAGCTGATTATATATCCATGTAAGAGAGCCCACAGAGTGGCCGGTCTATAACAATGTTGCCTCTATTTTGTGATGTTATGGTAAACAATTATTTGTTTTAATTAGTACATAACAAACATTCTTGACATGAGAAATTATTTGGCTGCATCCAAGCAAGCAATTTTTGGCTCTCTAATTGTCCATCTTCCTGACTCAGGTAAGTTTAGTTTCAATGTTATGAACAAAATAATAGCTAATTTTTTTATATGTACATAAGATCAACAGATGTGCATATCTGTATACAGAATGTACCCTTTTTTTTTTTTTTTTGTTTCTTGCTCTAACAACCATGCCTGTTCTTTCTGTTTATGGGTTTGGTTGGTTCCAATACTGACATTAATGTGTACTTTTAAATATACTTCTTAACTAACAACTTTTATGTGCTCGGTTTTCTCAGTACAATGGTAGATTTTTTTTCTCCTTGAGCCTTCTTTTATGCTTATACATAATTTTCTGCCTTCTCCAGAGACTCTAGTTTGCATGCAGAGTTTGGTAAACAGTAATGACGGAAAATATATTTACTTTTTATTATTATTTTAAATAATAGGTTCTTTTCAACATAAAAATATCTGTTTGGGTTTTAAGCATTTTGCAGAGCACTCCACAGTTTCAGCAAAATACTTCCTGGGGTTTGACACTTCATTTTTCAAAGCTGGCAAAATACTTACCCTGTGTTCTTCTTGTTGTTGCTTTAAAGTTTCATATTCAAGGGCTGGCGCAGGGAGCTGAGAGATGATCATTTCTGTTTCAGTTAACCATGGCCAAAGCTCTTCATAAGTCTCCCAGAACTGGTTAACCAGGGACTGAGCCCGTTCCAGCTGAAGGTTTCTCTCTGAGTTCATTTGACAGACTGCATCATATTTCTGTAAGAGGCTCTCCATTTTTTTCTGTAAAGTAATATTAATAAAAAACCCCAATGTATGTTTTTCCATATGTCTGTTAACCTTAATTTCTAAACAGTCTTTGATAACTACAGCACCAATTCACAGTGCACCAAATTTTAGTTTTGATAATGTTTTTACAGTATTGGTGTTTAAAGTAGACAGAATCAATAATGGGGCAGATCAGAATCTGGCAGAGTACTTGCAAAGTATTTAGGATATGTTTAATGATATTGGTATTTACAAATAACACTTTACTCATAGGGCTTCCAGTCAAGCTGCAAATGACCTGACTGCAGATCTTAGCCCCAATTCCTTACTGCAGATGCTTATCTTCAGTGACACTTGGCAGAAATTAAGTTTTCCGCAGCATTTCTGAATCAAAGCATGAACAATACACAAAATCTGTTGGGCTGTTGGGTTTGGGGCTCTTTTTTTAATCTGGCAAGAGAATAGTTTATATTGTTGTGCCTGTAGTTCCACAAACTTACAAAAGCAACCATAAAACATTATTTTCCATGTTAGCATATATTACTTAATGAGAATGTATTAACATTAATAACACAGATAACAGAACTATAAGCTTTAAACATTACAAATCTACTGTATTTGGGCATGTGATAATAAAAGAAAGTATCAATTAGCCATACATTTTTCCTGTGGAAGACTGCCCATGTTATCAAGTTTATGAAATATTATATATGACAATGCATATAAATCCTAGCCTTGAAAAAACTAGACATATAAGCAAGCCTTTGAATGTGAAGTAAAGATTTTTTTTTTTGGCAGAACAAGCTATCCTTTCCTTTGTTATGTCTTGCACATAAATTAAGTAAAAAGATGCTATCCAGAGGACAAAACATAGTCTAATACACAGATATACAGTATTTTTGACATATAAAACTATTTAATAGAGACTCACACAAAACTGCTCTCCCTTATGACTACAGTTTTGAAGACAGGACTTCTCATCTATTTTAAATTCACTTAGGAGCAAATCAAATTTATTCAGAGTCCTTGCAGCAGAGCACAATTACTGAAGCACTGCTGTTCAAGGAGGGTGGTCATTGAAAGGACTAAATTTACACAACATATTCAGCCTCACCATAGTTTAGCAAAAAAATCCCAACTACACAACTAATCCTTCTTAAAGCCAACAGCCAACACAAAAAATCCATCTGTACATGTTTGCAACCCCAACATCAGGCTCTGTGTGTGTGTGTGTGTGTGTGTGTGTGTGTGTGTGTGTAATAAACAAAGGCATAAGAATGCCTTTCACAGGCTCTGACAGTCAACAGGATAGAATAATCTTGGCAAGCAAGGCCCATACGGAAATCAGCAGAAATGAAAGTAAAGATTCACACTGAGGTGCACAGCCATGGAATCCAGCACAGAAATGCACACGCCAGAGCGTCACTGACTCAAAAGAACTTGGAAGATAAACAGCCAGATTCCACACACCATCCCAGATGACTAATATCTCTTCACTCAATCATCTATAGGCTAAAATACTATTTACCACAGATGGAGATGATAAATGGGGCTCCAAATTAGTGTCAGGCAATGAAGCAAGTACACAGTGTTTGCTCTTTGAACACCCTGAAGGAAGGAGAGGGATACACAGAGGCATTTTTTCTAGTACTACAATCCTCTGACTAGAAGTGATTGTAATTAATGCTTTCTCATTAGTATTTCAAACAAGACACTATACAAATACTTCTACTTATATGCTGCCTGCATATCTACCACTGTAGCTGCAATTTAAGGAATTTTACCTTTATCATCTGTTTCTCTTCTTCAGTGCATGTTTTCATAATCTTATCCCCAGATTTAACAAGTTCATCTATGGTATCTTTGTGCCTTAAAATCTCCATGGTAAAAGCCTTGAAACACAAGAAAAAATGGTTAGAATAAAAAAAAAAAAAGTATATGGAGTAAAAACTGGGTTTTGAAGTTCATTAATTATGATAGACTGAAAATTAAATCATGCCAGTACATTTTCTAGATGGAGAGTGTGCCGGCCAATAATTAACATGACAGTTGGAAACGCATTTCTTTTACCTTTTGAACTTGCAGCTGAGCTGTGGTCTGGTCTTGCTCAAGTCTAATATCACCCAGAGACATCAGTTTCTTTTCTGTTTCTGCAATCCAGGCAAATTCAGCATCAGCTGCTTGATCAAACTAAACGAGGGAGACATGAATTAGTTCAGCAGTTCTATAGACATGAAATTAGAATAACTGTTTCAAAAATTTTAAAGAAGACTGAGGAGTATACTTTTGAATTGTTAGAAAGATAGTGGCTCACTTTACATTTGAGGGTTTTATATAATGAAATATAAAGCCCAAATGGTTCTGAGGGATTGTAATACAAGCAGCTTAATTCGTAAGAATGACAAAGCAACAGAAGCAAATACTTTTTTTTAAAAGCCTACAGCTCTCTAAGAGTCATAAGAAAATGAAAAAGGGTTATAATCTCAGAATTTTAACTAGACTGTTTATCTTAATTTTATTCTACTTTCACATGTCTTTTCCATCTCTTTGTTAATTATTATTGCTAGTGTTGCAATTATCCTGAGACACAGATGTTTGATGATACCCTTTTAATCTGAAGAGCTGCTTTGGTATTAAATTATCAAGGCAAAATAATCCCAGTTCAACTAAGTCAGGGCAAAAACCTCACTGAATTCAGAAAAGGCAGGACTTCATCCAAAACTCGACCTCAGATTAAATGCAAAATTTTTTTTGACTATTTAGGTGCAGTCCATCCTGCTCCTAAACAATTAATTTCTGACTACAATTAGTCAACATTTAAATGTTTCAGAAATTACCTCAAAGCACTAACATAATCAGAGGACATAAAGGACCTGTTTCTTACTAACTGACAAAGAAGAACATGAAAAGGAGCATGTGGGGATGTAAGTCTTCTGAAATCTAAGACCAAATTAAAAAAAGCCATCATGCATTCTCTCTTCAGATCAAGTTTATAGGCATGCATCTTAGCATACACATGTTGAAGCTCAACCAGGGCAGGTTTTTTAGGTCAGAAGCTGCTCCCTGTGTTTATTGATACCCACACTTTCCTCAGAAGTCTCTTTCTGAACACTCTCAGTCGCACTTGTCTTGAAATATGCTGGTCTGCACCTTTATGGTGTTGACTATGACAGCCCTGCTCCTTAACATAGCTGGAGTTCACTTCAATCACTAAATCAGGCTTGTCTTAGTTGGTTAAACATGAGTTCCACAAAACCAAAAAAAGCAGTTCTGAGATTTCATTCTTCATGAGTCAATCTTTTTCAGCCTTTATAATCCATTTGTTAAATGAAAGAGCACAACATTCTTTTTCACTATACGTCATTTCTCATTTAAAGTAAGAGAAAGTAAGTTTTATCCTAACTATTGTGACTTCCTAATATATGTATGTTCTGTAACAATCAGTACTATAAACACCAGCATGAAGCACTTGCACGAGTAGTAGTTAAAGGCTGGTTTTAGAAACTGCAGTTCACAACCAAGCTTTTTAGAAGCCCATCTATTTATGACATAAATAGAGAAGGTAAATCGAAACAATAAATAAGTAATATTGAAAAATATTTAGTGGAAATAACAAAGTCAAGGCATGACAGTGAAACTTCTAGGTTAAGTAGCACCAAGAAGGCACAGAACTCTAAACTCAGTTTGCTAAGGGTAATTTGTAATGCTTAAAAACAACATTAAGGAATAAAAAGCATAAAAATGGTACTTTCTGAATCCAAAATTCAAAATGTTTTCTTCCCATTATGCATGACAGTAACTTATGAGCCCTTCAGTTACTATAACATGATTTACTTAATCCCATCCAGTTTAACCAAGCATAGTTCATTGTGGTACTTTTTCTTCCAACCAGGAATGACTGACTTCTGAATGTGATGATGCTGTGATTTGCTCCATGAATGCTTTCTAAAGCACTCTCTACGGCTGATTTAGAGTGAAGAACAAGTAAGCCAAAAGTAGAACATGACCTTGTGTTTCTACATAGCACTCCTTCACTAGGGGACCCCAACCAATGCTTTCAGTATTGAGAAATGAGGATTAAACCATGCAGCTAAATTTCTGTCTAAGATGAATCTACCCATCTGGGAGCATTTTGGTCAGGTAGTTAAAACCCAGGATATTGCATGAGTTCTTTAAGCCTTCCAGCTTCCATGCACAACATGAAGCACTATTACTCATCCACACAGATTACCAAATTTCTCACCTTGGGCCAGTAACATCTAGCACAAACCCCACACTACTCCTATTAAACCCTCGTGCTCTTAGCAGCTTTGTCCTTCACTCAAAACTTCTTAACAGTATAGGCACTTGAGCAAGTTGCCACAGGGCAATCTTCCAAAAACACCAGCTTCTCCAAAAATGTTTTTTATTTTGCATGGTCTAAATGGAAAGTAGCTTATCCTTCACAGGAAGCACATTAAGCCACCTGATACTTATCACAGCACACAGTGTAGAGGAGTTTATTGTGGTGATGTGAGCTGGCTGAAGTGGAAGTCAGGGGTATGCAGGATGAGGGTGCAATGTGCCCTTGCAACATTAGCTAGTGGAATAGCAGCTCTTTTCATGCCTGGACCTGAAATTGCTGAACTTGTGTTAGAGGATGCTACACTCTCATGGAATTCAAAAAATCTGAAGGAGAGCCAAAATATACTCTCCTATCTCACCCTTATCACTCACTCAAAAAAAAAAAAATCACCCTTCATTTTTGAGGATTTGGTTAATGAGACAAGATAATATTCATAGCAAATCCCTTAAAAAGAAACAAGAAGTTATTTTTAACCTCAGTTCGAAGAAAACCTGAACTACTGCCAGTGTCTTTTAGTTGGCTTTCAGCAAACTTTGAGAGTATCACACATGCTTTCTCCTTGTCCTGTTAAAACTGTTTATGGGAACTATTAACAGAAATAGAAATCTCCACCAATATTTTTATGCCTGTACTGTAGGCAGACACTGGAAAACTGGGTTTCCACAATACATTTATAAGCAAGCTTAAATATGAGACTACTTAGTGATGAAATTAGATCTCAGTTCTCAAAGCAAGAAACCTCCACATATTAAATAACTCAGTTTTTGAGCCCCAAGAAGAAAAGCACTGTAGATAGGAATAAAAGCAATTGTTATTTAAATCCTCCATTCCAGCTTGAATAAGATCATCCAGCTTTTAACTGTGTAAAGTGCAGAGGAGCTAGACAATCTGATGATGCTAAAAGGTGTGGCAAGCCTAGAGATACCAGTGTTGCATCCACTAAAGTTGGCTCAGGATCTGGACCATATTTTACTTAACACAACATGATTTACAAAGGACATGGGCCATTCAGTTCTTAATTAAACAAAATCCTACTTAAGGAGCCACAAGATAGTTACAGAAATTTTAGCTAAAATACTGATGTTTTCATCAACAAAGAGGCAGACAAGTACAACAGTGTACATATTGACAGAGTTCTGGTATTTGTATCTTAACAATGGAGTCCCGTTTCATTCAAATGGGCATTTTGCTGCTCAAGTATAACAAGTTTTGGCAACATTATTAAAGGACATCTTTCGTTCAGGTACACATGGCCAGAGACTGTTACAGCCCAAAGAACAGTTTTCAGTACCTGCTGGGATCTCAGGATGGCAGCATCAATCTCATCCACCTTCTGAGAGATTGTGTCGCTCACTAATCTGTAACGTTCGTTGTCCTCCGTTATCATCTTGTCAAGCCCCTCTCTGGCCCTCCACGGCACCAGTTCCAGGAAGGCACTGCCAACTTCATTCAGAGTGTCCAGTAAGCCTTTGTTGTTCTTTGCTTCTTTTTTCAGCTCCTGAAAAAGGCCATTTAAAACAATTAAACCTTTTAAACATGGCAGTATATGAATAGAATATACAGTTTGCACAATTTTCATTCTATCAACTACTCCATGAGTCAAGAATTGAAATGTTTTCCATACAAACCGAAGGGATAAATTACCATACTTACTTTGAGCTGAGCTGTATTAGCTTTTTGATACTGTAAGTTGTTTGACAGAAAGGTGGGTGATTCTTAAAGAGAATTTTCAACAGAATCTATCCAAATGTATTTGTCCAGTCAATATGACTGTATAAAATTCTTTGTAATTTTGTAAGAGTTGTTAGTACTTTATGAAGCAACCAAAGAAAGCAAAACCAATGGATGGCTGAAAACTGCAACTACATAAGGAAGTAAATCACCAGCAAGTGAAATCAACATGCACTATAGCAAAATATGATGAATTCAAGTGATTTCTTACATGAACAATGACTGGATCAAATTCCAAAAACATATGAACACAAAGGAATGAGTCTTTACCTGTACAGAACACTCACCAGTGTGGTTTTGTTTCATATATATATATGTATATAAAGACATTTATTGGATTTTTAAGCTCCCCCCTCATTTTCCAGACCATGCAGCTTATATTACATTTTTTTCTTTTTCAACAAATCTAGTTTAACAAAATTACTAATATATTTAAAATGCTGACTTTTTTATACTTTACAGGATTTTATCCATGCCACAGCTAAAGAACCAAAATAACTCATAAGCTGTCAAAGTTATCCCAGTATTAGGCAGCTCCTTGAAAAAAAACCAGAAATGTTGTGCTTCTCTTGTGCTAAAAATAAGTCTCAGTCCAATTTCTTAAGTGATTATAACAGATGACTCTGGAAAGGGAGTTTGATTCTTAACTACTGCAGCATTTTGTCAGATGATCTGATAAAATAATTAGTTATTCAAAAAACAACTTTATGTCAAACATAAGTTAACACATAACCTTGTTGAATCACAGAGTAATAAATATTTCACAGATTCCAAAACCTACTTTTTGTCTTTCTTGTACTTGGCTTAATTCTTCACCCTTAGGTATTTGAGTTTCATAGGAGAGTAACTCCACCTCTACTTCATCAAGCCATTTGCAGAGTTGCTCGTGAGTTGAGTGCAGTTGACCTGCAAGCAGCAGAGCCTGCTCCAAAGTCTTGGATACATCAGAACTCAATTTCATAATATCTTTATATCTTGCTTTAATGCCTTCCAGCTTATCTTGAACAATGACCACTTCATCACCTAAAATATCAGAGGGATGTTATTTCCCACGATCACAAATACTAAAAAGAAAAAAAACCAAACAGCCAAACAAACAAACAGATTAAAAAAAAAAAAAAAGGCACCAAATCCCAAACCCCATATATTACAAAACTCTCAGTATTTAACTTATAAAATAACCCAAATAACACAAGGTTGATCCTCAACTCTTTTAAATTACCCTACCATCACTAAAGTCCATAGAGCTACAAAGTTTACCTCAGCTCAGAATCTGTCATTCTGTCTTTTTTCTGCTTTACTAAACTACTAGAAAGTAAGGAGTTAGACCAAATATTTAAAACAAATGTTCGTTAAAAAAATTCCCCCTTAAATTCACAATACTTCTTATAAAAGCCAAAAAACCTTATTAAAGTGGTATTGAAAATGCGAAGAACAAAAAATCAACTAGACTCTCAATTTCAGTAATATTTGACATCACCATACACTCTCCTTACTGTCCATTTGAAGCCCAGCTCAAAAGGCTAAAAGAAAAAACAGTGTATTGAAATTTATCATCCTATGTTCAGATTATAGAATATGCATAATGTCTAAGTTTGGAACATAAAAGGATAACACCAACCCCCCGAACATATGTATATCTCAAAGGGTTCAAGAACTTTAGAAGTACTGGAAAATCTGGAAAGATGTCAATCTACAAACTGACACGTTGTACAGAACTGGAATGCAACTTTTCCCACAGTATGAGCTCCAGCGGACGAAGCTTCCCTCTTGCACTAAAAGGTAGTTTAATATCTCGTTCATCTGTGGATGCCTGCAGGGAATTGACTGCATCCACTGCCAAACAGCCTTCCATTATGAGTAATGCCCATAGCGTGCTATTATGAATGGAATGCAGGTTCACTAGAATAATTTTCCACTAAAAATAATCAAAGGATTCAATGGCAAAATTCTCTACAGGCAGAAAAGGACTTTTGCTCACTTACATTAACAGTAAAATTGGCCCCAAAACATGACTTAGCTTGACCTCAAACCTTTATTAAAATAAACAACTATAATTGCTTTAACCAGCAAATACGAACAATATTTCCAAGTTTCACTTTGATTTTCTCTTAAGCACCTGCAAGTACAAGGAAAAAAAGTATGACAAACCATAGTTTTCTGTAAGTTCTCACCTGTTGTTTGCTTGAGAAGCTCTAAGCCATTTTGTATAGCCAAATCAACATTTTGTTTTCTAAGAAGAATCTCTTCCTGAAGATCCTAAGACAAAAGGCCATTTGTGTTAGCACAGACATAGCAAAACATTCTTTTTTGGAATAAGGATATTGACATTTTAAACCCAATAAATTAATGAAAATAAATGAAGTATGAGGAATATAAATAAAATTTTAAAATTAATGAAATAATAAATGAACAGAAATCAAAATACCAGTAGTTCAGAGTGCTGTTTCTCAAGCAATTCTGTGCTGCAATCTTGGACTGACAATCTGTTCAGTTTATCATGGATTTCATTCAGCCAGTTCATCAATTCAACTTCGTCCTCCCCAAAAATCTGAGCATTGCTGTAAGCTTGCTGGAGAAGTTCAGACCTGCTGTTGCTCTTCTCTTGAATTTCAATGAATCGTGCCTGAGAAGAATCTAGTTTTTCCTGCACCATATCTTTATCTTCCCTGGAGCTCATAGTCTTTAGAGACTGACCAGCACTAATGGCCTGATGTAAACTCTTATTGTGAGCTAGGACATCATCTTCTAGAGCCTATATGTTATTTCAAATAATGAAGAATAATGGAAAACAAAATCAGAAAAATGTAAAAGAAATGTAAGTGGAACTCAATAAAAAGTGAAAGAAAAAGGACATATTGCCAACATAAACATATAAAACTGAAATTACAGGGAAAAAAAACCAAACCAAACAAAACCCAGTATGGTAAAACATAGGTATTCTGGAACAGTTTTGACAGTTGTGCTTAATAGAAGCATTAAAAAGAACGACAAAAGCAACTGAGTATTCTGTATCTTACTTTATGCTGAGCAATTTGCTGCTGCAGCTTGGAGGCCTGCGTTCCAATGGGTTCTGCATTTGCAAGCCTCTTCTCTGTGGCACTCAGCCACTCCACCAGTGGTTCCAGAGCTTCGTGGAACTGCTGCGCTACCACCGAGATGCCTTCCAGCTGACGGTTCCTATCAACATGCCAAGGGAATGGTCATTTTTTGTATGAAGCAAGTTTGAAACAGTTTAAAAAAAAAAAAAAAAAGTCCCTCAAATAATTTGCAAAAAAACCCAGAAATAATTCAGTCCCATTGTAGGAACCAGTCACCAAATGAAACAGAAATATGCCCATGATACTTAATGAAAAGCAGTAAAAATCAAATCAAATCAAAAACCAAACCAAACCAAACAAACACCTCTGAGGGCTCTTGAAACTCTTTTAGCCACTATACCAGTTTTGCTAATAAAAATAACTTTATTAATACAGTTTTTGCTACAAATAATCTAGCACTCCATTCAGCAGAACATTGTTTAATACTCAATTAGGATAATTCTCAAGTTTCTAGCTGTCTTAAAGCATAAAGTTACATTCCCTTGACTATTATGCACATTTTAAAGTTAGGCAAAGCCTTTACTGAACCAGAACATACTGTCATGCTTCCTCAGCATTGTAAAATATCTTTTAACATTTGTTCAGTGATGTGAACAGAACTATTCAGCTCTACTTTTGCTTCTCTTGTTCTGGATAAAAGCTCTCAATGAAGTTAGTGAAACAACATTAATAAAGCACAGAGACTTGACCTCCAAAATAGAAAAGCAGTATCTAAAACTCTTCTCATTCATATTATTACATCTCAGAGGAGACTCTTGATTAGAGGAGAGTCTTCTCTATTATCAGTGCTGAACAAATGTCATGCAAGCAGACTTATAGGAGATGAATGACATCACAATACTGTCTTTCAAATGAGGATCTCATTCCAGATAAAAGCTATGTTTATATGTGCTTTCCAAGGCTTATAAACAAGGTAGACTTGACAGACTTAGCCATGGAACACTCTGTGAAGTATTCTATGTAGTCTTCAAAATCATCCTCAAATCCCCTCTTCACTTCTAGAGACCAGCCAAAGAAAAATGGAGACAAGGTAATAATAGATGGCTTTGAAAAAATTGCAATTTCATTTGTAATTAAATATTACCAGACTGGGAGGATAATATTAAATTAAACATGACATTAACAATTACCCCAGCTAATGAGTCAGATTCCTTCAATAAAATAAAAAAGAAAGAAGGAAATAATGGTGAATTAGTGGTTGACTAATTAAGTAATGATATTATTAGTATGAGGTAACAAAATATGTTCAACTAAAGAGAGGCTACCAGAAGGAATAGGAGACAGAAGTGGGTTCAGTGCTTCTCTAAGCACCAACACAACCATTTGTTCTTCATTTTAAAGCCTCACTGTTCACTTTAATTCATTTTCTTCAGCTTTCCAAGCCCTTTCTTTTCTCAATTATACATCTTTTTCAGGCTACTTCTTGTGCACACTCTTCTTTTCTCTACTCTGAACAAGGCTGTCCTTATCAAATCCCTATCCAGAAAACATGTTCAGTATCCTTTTTAGCACAGACTTCTTCAAAGACACTTTACAGTTCATAACTTTACAGGTATTTTATATATTGACAACAACTCATAAATGAAAGTCTTTGTATACACAGATACTGTGTGTATGTTTTTGTTTTCTTTTTTTTAATAGGAACTTGAATTGGTCTGCAATGTCTTTTAAGAGACAGTGTTTTCTGTGCTGCTAGAATATCTCTATATGCTTTAATGGTCCTTTTTCTTCTTGAAAACTAAGGGAACCCCAGCACCTTGCATACATCAGCAACTGACAGTATGAGGATCTGTAAGTTGCAGAATCCAATTATATAGATGACATCAAACAGAAAAAGGGAAGAATTGAGTGTTCCCTCTTTGTAGCAGCAAGTCAGGATTCTGAAGTTCCAAGGGCATATCGTTATTATTTGTTAGGTGTAAAATTTGCACTTAATTCTACTGCAGAAGTGGTTCTTGCATCAAGAAACTTGCATTCTAATTCATTAACAGAGATAAAATGTTCAGAAGATACATATGCAGTTAATTCTAGCAGATTGTTGCATCTTAGACTAAACTTTCTTTACAAGCTTCTGGTCTGTTCAAGTCACTTCTCTCCCCTTTTTCCTCATTATATTAATATCACGACACTATAATGCAATAAAAAGAAAGATACTACTTCACACTATACAGAACTCACACTATAGAGTTCCACATGCTGCTTCTAAACATCTATGCTATGTCTACATTTTTCTAATCCATAAAAGAATTTCAAATACCTTGTTTCCGCTTTACTGAGCAATGCATCCCACCGACTATCCAGGAAACTCAGCTGTTTTAAGATTTTCACTCTATCAGCAGGCTCTGCTGACTCAGCAATTTTCTCCCCTTCACGCTTGATTGCCTCAACAGTAGGCTTGCGGTCATCCAGCAGCCTCTGGAGAAGCTGCAGAGAAAGCAATCAAGAACTAGGTTATTAAGAAACATCGCAATAATGCAAATGTAAAAACAGTAGACTTCCTGAAAATCTGCTAAAGACCAAAAAAGAACCCCAAAAAACGAACAAACAAAAAAAACAACCCAACAACCAAACCACAATGCCTATATTGTGATAAAAGTGTGAACAATGCTGATCCAAGAGACACACACATGCTACAACCCCTTTGTCTCCCCCAAAACAGGCTCATTTTAGTTTCTCAGTAGTTTTCCTAAGAACAGCAGTTTCACAAAGCCCAAACAACATCCCTGATTTCTCTGGGGTGAAGATGTGTGGCAGCCCAAAGAAGGAATATACAGAGGAAAAAGTTCTACTTAACACCCTTGAGGGAAACAAGCTATTTAGAATATCTGTTACATTTTATAGGAACATTTATAAGAAAGCTACATGCCCTTCTAGATTTGGCATCACAAAGGTAATTCTGATACATACAGAGAAAGCAAAATAGATATAAAAACTATTGTATAATCGACTCATCACTTGTTTGAGATACAATTGAGTTCACTAATCTAGTCCGATAAATCAATTCCTTCAGGAAGAATAAAACAGACCTCTCTCTACAATCCTCTCTTCCTCCATTCTGTACTTGCCTTTGGTAACATTAACATTTTGCATCTGCAGATATTGCAACACGACAACCTGTACTGACCATAACTTTATATAAAATCTGTGTGTGGCAGTGGACTACACAGTCCAACTGCATGAACTGTTTGTTTTATCAGCTACATTAGCATTCTTTTTTCTATAACCATTACTAAAAATTGCCAAAGCTGATGACAATGATAGTGCTTACACATTAGCAGAGGTCATTTCCCAATCATGTTTCAAGTAATTACCAACAACGGTCACATCAGGATCCAAGAGCCAAATATTTAAGTCCATAATCTGCAACATCATCTTAGAAGTATTCCAATGAAAATTTACTAGTTTTTATTTCGTACCTTCCAAATGGCCAAACATTGGATTTTATTCTTGCTCTTTTTCCAATGGACCTTTAACAATCCTTCCCAAATAATGTTAATAATTCTAACCAGACGTCAGACTGCATAGCATTACTCTTTATCTCATGCCCCAGAAGATGAGCACTTCTCCCAACCCTGGACAAAGCCCTGAATTTTGAACAGATGGCTCCTTTAAAAACCTCAGCACACTCCAGTGTATTATAATACACTTGAACAGATATTATGCTTTGCCAAAGACTGGGAATTTATTCTCATTGATCCAGCAGAAGGAGAGATACTCTGAAACAGTTTCACTTACTTTCTGTTCTTGTATTTGGGCCTTCACAACTTTGAATTCAGCAGATGGCGGTTTCTGATTAGCCACAAGATCTTCTGTATCAATGAGCCAGCTAAGCAGAGATTCAAGGGCATCCTGAAATCTCCCACAGTGGAGGAGGGCTTCCTGCAATTGCGCAGCACGCTGGGCAACCTAAAAAAAAGCAGAGGATCTCACCTATTCTTTTTATTTCTATGAAATGATTAGCCAAAATCTGTAGAACATCTGTCAGTATCACTAATACTCTCATTTTTGTAATTATTCATAACAACACTATGTCACAGTTCAGCACTAATCTCCTGGATTTGCAGACATCCAATGAAAAGAAGAGGTTATCTCCCAGTAAATCAGCCTGCTCTAGTAATTCCTTAAAGATAGTCCTGTTTTATATAGCTACAGTATTATGAAGTATACTGACAGGATGTTTGTGTTTCAGATGGTCTTTATTTTCCTTATAGAAAGAACGAGCCAGGAATCCAAAGTAGCAACTCTTAATAAGGACAATAATGCCATCAATGGGAATTAAAAATAGGAAAGAAGGCAAATAGGTGAGCCACAGGTAACTGTGTTTCTGCTGCATCACTCCTTCAGGAAGAGAGGGTAGAGTGAGATGAGCATCATTTCTACCTCCCACCCTTCCCATTTTCCAACAGCAGCTACTGCTGGAAGAAAACTCTTAAAAAGCACAGAAAAACAACTACAGCCAGTTTTCCAAAGCAGCGGCACCTCCTGATGTCTAAAGCAATACAATCCTTAGGGTGCTATAAAGGAAACAAGCCACCAGTCACACAGTGCTGGGCTGTATCACTGCTCTGTGCAGGTACAACAGTGTACCTGAGCACACACAACAGAGCCAAGAAACGTGAACAAACACTGAAAGTTGGACTAGATGATCTTCAGAGATCCCTTCCAACCTCAACCATTCTGTGAGTCTTTCCTGAATAAAAATCCAGGACAGACCTAGAGAAAGTTTGAAAAAACCTTATAAATGACAGCAATACCTCTGGCTACTTGTGATACCTTATCCATAGAATTATGAACAAAGTGACTGTGTAAATATAATTCATATCCTCCATGAATATTTAATTTCCTGTATTTTAAAAGACGTCAGCAAGCAAAGAATCAAATGGCAGAACACAACAAAAGCAGAATAGTATACAAAATAATAACCTTCTTATTAAGAGTCTTCCATCGGGTGTTGACATCTTCAAGGTCATGTTCAAGGTCTTCTGTGTTGGTACTTTTAGCAGCACTCTGAATAAGGCCTTGACCCAACCAATTTACCTCCTGTTGTTTTACTTGCAAGGGTTCAATTTCTTCTTTCTGGAATACCTGCAGTTGAAGCCCAAGACAGACATGAAACATGACATCTTCTGACAAAAAATGCATCTAGTGTTTACATGACAGTATACAATAAAAAAAATCTTAAAATTGTTGTCTAGAAGAAAGGAAGCCATTCCTCATCAGGACCTTCCTAAAAATATTAATAAACCTAAACAGAGTAGACTTAATCTAAACAGAGTAAATGCAATACACCATCGAGGGGGAAATGGCGTACACTTCCATGAGTAATTTTAGATAGAAGGGAAAGAGACAGAGACAAAGAGGGGCAGTGGAAGTTTTGGGGGTTAAAAAAATGGTACGGACCAAGAGAGATAACTGGGTACTTTTTTCCAATTTAAGACAGATACCAAAGTTTAAGTCAAAGAACCAGTGAAGGAGCAGATATTTTAAGGTCGGGTTTAGGAGATTATAATGGTAACACGTGAAGAGAAGGCACTACAGATGCTGTTGAAACAGTATCCCAGCAGACACTCCAGGAAAATGGGCTTTCATTCAAAGGATACTATTGCAAATTGCCAGGGCTTTGACCGTGCCCAACAGCAGTCTGAGCAGATTTCTGTTTGCTTTATTTTACTCTTGCAGGTATTTAAGCTTTTTTTAGAGTCAGATTATTATAATTAGCAACAGCAGTGTAAACTCCATTTGTATTCTGCAGCATTAAGCTGCACTGACACAAGTGTCAATGAGATCAGAAAATGGCCTGAAGCCCCTGAATTAATTACACAGGCCACTGAAAAATAACCAATGAATAAACAATGCTAAAGAATGCTCAACTTTTGACCCTAAATCCTTCAATTTCTATAGCAGCATTCATTAACAGTTTTAGTCTACACTTAGTGCATTCAAAGCAACCTTTCTTAGCATCCTGAAAAGCAGGGATCACTCTGAACGTACCAGCAACACTCCTCTTTTGCACCAAACACAGTGTGGCAAGTGACTGCTTTTAAAGCTGCAGACCTCAGGTGGCTGAGCATACTTCCACCAGCTTGACAAGTCAATCTAGAGTCTACAGCAAATACACTAAACATGAGGGATAAAATAATTAAGCACCCCTAACAGTTTTGTTCTAAAAAAAAAAAAAAAAAAAAAAAAAAAAAAAAAAAAAAAAAAAAAAAAAAAAAAAAAAAAAAAAAAAAAAAAAAAAAAAAAAAAAAAAAAAAAAAAAAAAAAAAAAAAAAAAAAAANACAGAGAGGACTGATCTCCATAATCTGCCCTTTAAAAATGCACACATTCTTTGTGGAGAGAAGCTTAAAATAAATTACAATTATTGCTGAGGCCAAAGTTTACCAGAACAACTTAGCAACAAAGCTTGAAGTATTCAGATTTCAACCAGAGTGGGAAGAAAAAGATTACAGACCCGACAAACACCCTTTCCTTATTACAAAGTTTCACTTACTCTCTTACCTCATCCACCACTCACAAAGCACTGCAAGATCCAGCGCTTGTAAAATACTACCATAGAGTCAGATCTGCTTTCTGGCACGCAAATGCAAAAGGCGGCTCTCAGAAGAGGCGGTGACCCTTTAATCTGCCTGCTTTGGAAACCACAACCATCTGATACTGTTGCTTATACCTTGATGAGTACGGCTGCTCAAGCTGAACACATGGGCTGTAGCTGCCCTTGAATGGCATTGCCTGTAGCCACACTCTGTACAGACACGGAGCACCACCACGGAGCACGGAGGAGGCACTCCAGTCGGGAATAAAAAGCACCAGCTGGGCAATAAATAACCCTGCTCAAAACAGCTGGAGGAATCACCCCTCTCAGAATTTGCCCCCAGTTCATTTTCCATACTGACCATCCCACCTATTTTGGACACCCCATGTGTGCTATGCAAATGACACTCATTACTGCATCTGCCTAATTAATAATAATAAAAAAAGTTACATTTTCGCAACAATGACAAAACAAAGTTTTAAACAAATATCTGTAAGGTTATATTACAACTATTTCACAAATCTGTGGATTTTATTTTTTTAAATTACCTTATTGGACAAGAGGCCATTGCAGACTCTATCCAAGGTATCTTGGATGCCAGTAGTCCAGATATTGCCATTTTCCCCTGAAAAAGCTTTTGGGCAGTTTACAGTACTATCTAATTCAAGCTGTTGTACAGAAAATGCCATTTCATTTGATCCTGTATGTGCTACACTGAATTCCTCCATATCAGATAAAATTTCATATTTTGCAAAATCCAAGTCACTAGTATTTACAGCAGCATTCATGTAATAAACATCTATATGAGGAAGTGCATCATCCACATAATCCTCCTCTACTGTTGTGACTTGCGTTTTATTTTTTTCATGAACTTCATATGCATTTTCCATTTCATTTTTGCCAAGACTAATACCTCTTCCATCACTTTGAAGAGGATCTTCATGGGACAGAGGTTTCTCTTTGAAACCTTGTAAGTGAGAGTATTTCTCCCCCATCTCTTCCTGATCACTCTCACATGTCTGTGCATTGCTTTGTTTTACTTCTCCAGAGGGCAAAAAGTCATGCAAAGCCCATTTGCAGTTTTCTTTGACATCGACATTTGTGCTTGCACGCAGTGGGGTTTGCTGTTCTCTGCAAATTGCTGGGATATGTGGTCTGAACTGACCTACTGCATGGATATCTTCTGCAGAAGATAGACTCTGTTTTTGAGTTTGATCCCCTGCTAAGAGTGTGTCTTGTTTATCTTCCCTTTCTGTTGGAGGGCTGCATAAACCAGAATCATCCTCTTCCGAGGTAAGAGAATTCGTACCCCATTTGCATTTGCCCAGTCTAGCTGCCTCTGACATATCAGCAGTTTCGTTAAAGGAGCTTTCACTTTTATTAGTGTAATCTGAAAAGTTGGGTGGAACAAGCATTCTCCACGATCGTCTGTGCTCCTTCTTTTCTGTGTGAGACTTCACTTTGGGTAATCCAGCTGTCCGAATTATATCGCTGTTCAGTTTAAGAGCATCAAAGATCATTTTTTCATCTAACTTGTTAGCTTCACGGCTTCGGAGCTCAAAAACACTGGAAGAAGTAAGGGCACCATTGGAGCACAAAGTGCTGATGTCCAGTGTTCTGTGACTGTAGGGTAAAGTCCGGTCTGTGAAATGCCTCGAAGAGAGGCTGCCCTTGGAGCCCGAATCAATCTGTTCATTCAGCCGCACAGTGTCATAGATAGACCTCTGGGGAACATAGCAGTCCTCGATATTTAGATCTTCATCTTCTTCCCCTTTGCCAACACATGGAGGATTCTGGCGTAGACAATCTGGCCTGCTAAGTGGCTTCCCCATCTCCAAAGTATTCACACAAGTACACCACTACACCTCTGTTTTCATGGATTCAGGGGAAACATTTAAAAAACACTAGCAGTCAGAAGAAATAGTAAACTTGCCCTTAGCATAAGATGCATAGACACAAAATATACATCATAAGTTATGAGGTGGCTGAGGTCATTCATAATCAGTGCATCCGTTTAAATGTGACTTTACCTGGATGTGAGGCTCCACAACCCCCAAAATATAAAGTGCTTCAGTTAGAAAGTAACAGAAATGTTCGAATGTCACAGAAAAACAAATTATAGCAAAAACCCAGCAGTAGCCAAATATTTTAAACATTCAGTGGAAGTCTTCATTTATTTTTCCAGGTCAGCATCTGTATCTAAAATCTCCCAAATAAGCCTTCCAAATGAATAGGCATTACAGAAGGCAGTACATTATCTTCTGTAGATGACTGCTTAACTGTAATCCATTTAACTGGTTTGCAGGGTCCCATCTCCTTTATAAATAAAACATGGTGCGGCAACTTGTAAAGACAGAATCCACAGTGGCTTGTATGGTCCTGACCAAGGCACGGAGAAAATCTTGAGGTGTGTGGGGGAAATAAGTTAAATCCAGAACAGCAAGAATAATAAACCAGTCCTTTACTTTTTTGGCAGTAGCTATAAATAACCTTGATCTGAAAGGCAGTTTATCCTCCTCTTGAACCAGGCTTGTCCGTGGTGCCTCCACAAGTCCCAGAGGAAAACATCACTTTCTAGCAGCCAAGCCAATGCGTCCTTTGAGCAGACCGTCGGAAAACGAACGTCTCAGACGGACTCTCCCAGTGCCATCCCGAAGAGCTCTTTAAGGCAGCTGCAGAGCAGAGCAAGCGCGGCGCGTCTCCCGAAGGCACGGCAGGTTTACATTCGGCAGGTCCCGACTACAGCCTGCAGCTAGCGGGCTGCCCTCGCTCCCTCCTCCTCATTTCTGAAGCGCAGCTGCGAAGAAGTAGGCGAGGGAGGGAAACCCCCGGCGCGGAGCGCTGGCGCGTCCCGCCCGGCGCGGCCGCTCCGCGCCCCGGGAACGCCCCGCCCGCTCCCCTGGCAGCATTTGCTACCGGCCCGCCCGCTCCCGGAGCGCCGCTCGGGGGGCTCCCCCCGGGACTCCCCTCCCTCCGGCCCTCCCCGCCGCCTCCTTATCTCCTCAGTCGCCCGCCCTCGCCTCTCGCTCGGTGCCGCGCAGGGGGCAGGCAGGGGCAGGCGGAGGGAGCTTCGCCGCCCGCCCGGCGCTGACATCACTCCCGCCCCAGCCCGCTCCGGAGCGCTGGGGGAGCGGCCGGCACGGATACTTTCCTCGGGAAACTCTGGGGAGGAAGCATCGCTTTGACCGCCGCCCGCACCCATCACCCCTCCTGATAAAGCCGAAATTTCAATGGACGCCTCCAGAGCAAAGTTTTACACTGGAACATTACCTGTGTATTATTTTTAAAAAATTATCCCCCCACACCCCGAGTCATCCCGTGTTTAGATTCGGTGTTGGAATAGTTGCAGTCTGGTTGCTGACTCTAAAGCAACAGCTTAGGGTGGCACTGTCTGACAGGGCAGCCACCACCTGAAGAATACATCTTCCACCAAAAGAAGGATTAAAGTATTGGAAAAAAACTATATCTACAAGACTTTGGTGTTTGGTGGGGTTTTGTTTGTTTGTTTGTTTGTTTGTTTTTAATGGGATTTATTGCAGCCCAAAACCAGCCTATCAGGACAAAGATTCAAGTTTTACATAAAGTTTTAAATACAGTTCAACACTTTGCACCTACACTTCTAGCTCATAGTCACGTAGGTGAAAGGTTGGGAGACTCACAGGTAACTCACCAACAATACAGGAGGAGCTGCCATCAAGCAGCTCTGCTCCAGTAGAAACCATACCCCTAATGACCTGAGCTGCTTGTGTGACTGCAGCTATCAGTTACATGGACAATTCAGACCTCGGTTTAAGGACAGCATATGGCACTTAGCGCTAAAACAGCACAGTGCATTCACTACAATCATCTGGAGCTTTCCGCATTAAGCAGCAAGCAGGATACACTGTATGCAAGAAATACAAACACACCACACTTCATGTTTATTGATTTACTTGATAAACAGTCAGCTACATATCAAAACACTAAGGTCATGCAAAACAAATTCTCTCTTCTTCCTCTCTGGTAAGCAGCCATATAACATTGAAATTATGCCAAACAGATACCTCTGGATTCTCTGACTGAGAAGATACTATAATAGTAAAGATGAGAAAAGCATTTAGAGGTCCTGTCATCATGACGATTCTTACCCAAAACACCCACAAACAGATCCTTACTGAATTCCGAAAGTGCTGCACCATTTTGTAGAGCAAGTATATAACTGAAATTGGTTTGTATTTGTTCAAATTTTATTAACACTTAAAAAATAGTTTACAATTTTTCACTGTTTATAGAATTATTAAAGAATTTCATATGACAGATCAGTCACTTTGAAAGACAATACTTCAAAAAATTTAAATAATTGCTTATATTACTTTTGCTTTTCAACAAAGACCCTAACTGTAGTAGTTAGGAAGGTTTTAGTATCTTATTCCAGCATTTGTAAACCAGTGCACGAGTTATGCAACACTTAGCTCAATAAGAAACCTCTGATTATTCTTTCAATATCATTTGTCTTCAAAACAAAAATCAGAGGACAGACACACAAAACTAAGAAAAGACATATAGATGTGGCATTTAAGGACATGGTTTAGTGGTGGACTTGGCGGTGCTGAGTTAATGGTTGAGCTTCATGTTCTTAAAGGTCTTTTCCAGCCTAAATGATTCTGTGATTCTATAACATAAGCCAATTAAAATCTTAGTTCAAGCTCATTGGCATGAATACTCAGGCTAGCTAAAAATTCCCACAAAGTCCAATTAGACCACAACCTCTAATTACTATATCTACTTTTGTTCAAAAAATAAAAGCAAAAATCAAACGAACTACATACTGATGAAAGCTGTAACAGTGCCATGTTGGTTTAACTAAGAAGAATGCCTTTTAATGGCAGTACAAATAATTGTGCAAAGGTTCCAAGAAAGATTCAGCTTTGGGTTCTTTCTCTATTTCAGAGATAAACTAGCAGCAAACGCTGCTCCTACTGCAAAAATCTTAGCACTGCGCAACTACTGAAACCCAGAGTGTTCGGTTCAGTCCGTTTGCACAATTCTTTTTTGTTTTGCTTTTGAAGAATGGTGGCAGACTCAGTGTACCTCAACAAACCTAATTTACTGAAATTTCCTTTCAGGACTAATCTACACATTGTGGTACAGACTTTGGGAAAAAAATGTCTTACAAAGCTGAGTTAACTAGCAATTAATTTTGTGTGGTTTATATTGAGACAAATTCTTCATTTGATTATACTCTTCCTGAAGTCAAGTAAGTGTCATGGTTCTACTTTCAAATTAACTACTCTGGAGATTTTGTTTTACAGAAAGCAAATTTTGTATCTGCATTGTAAATAAACACTGTTTAACACTGACAGTAACTACTTTCAATTTAACACTCTATACTGACTGGAATAAGTAGATTACAAAGAAGAAATATAAATAAAACAAGTATGCATACGTATTTTAGATATACATATACAATTCAAGGCCAGTTTGGTGTGGGGTTTTTTTGGTTTTGTTTGTTTGTTTGTTTTTTAAATATGATTTTTAATGTTGTGTCAAGAAGATGCACAAATCTCTATACCAAAGAAAAACTCTTTTGCTTTGCACTTGAGGAATAGAAGTTGATTATAGCTGACCACAGAAGCTCAAGCCATAAGGAGCCAGACTGTATTTTTGTGGCCACAGTCACATTGTCAGGTTATGCGTGTTTGCGTACGTGCACAAACATGTGAGCAAATACACCACAAGTGGAGCAGGATTTGTGGGAGCCAGTCTCCCTACAGTTTTCTGTCTCAGGTAGTAGGGTAAAGATTATGAACAGGTAGATTGAGTATTGTAATTCTGATATGTCCCAATAGCACTGACATCAAGTATTAGGAAAGCTGATCCTTATCCTCCTGCTATCAGTCTCCCTTCACTAACTACATCCTCACCTAATAAAATTTCCCATTCTGGCCTACCTATTTCCTTTCTTCAAAGGCTCCTCACTCTACTGCTTTATTTCTGCATTTGCTCTTCACTTATTTAAGCAACCCCTTCACCTTTTTATCTTCCTCTACCTCCTGTTTAATGGCACTGTGTTTTTACTCATAAACAAAAGCATGGCCTAAAATATTTGCTTCAAGCAAAACAGATTTCTAAGCTTATAAATATCTTACATAAAAACAATCTCAGAGTAGACTTCTGGATATAAACATGCTGCTATCACTGTTCTTCTTTGTCTCCCCAGGTTTTTTGGTCTTCTTACCATACAGGCTCTTGTGTTGTGGGGACACTGTCTCCCCACAGGTCTGCATAGACCAGAGAAGGCTCTTACTCCCCACCTGTACAATTGTGTCATTTCCAACGCCCTAACAAACTCCATCACTGAGACAACACACAGGGAACTGGTTCTTCTACCATCTGCTCATCAGGCTGCTACCTCCTAGAAGCATTGTTCTTTGTAGCCAACCAACCATCTATTAACAAAGACCTGAAGCTGCACCTGAAGTTTGAAAAGGTAAGAAATGTGGTAAAATCAGAGATCTAAAACTGGCTACAACTGAAATCCTGTAGGATTTCAGTCAGTGTAGGCAAGAGCAATCACAGCAGGAGCTGTTGTTATTTTCCAATATCCAAAAGTGTTTTACGAACCATATACAAAGAAAAGCCATTTGTTTCTCTTCGGATTTGAGACAGACTGGCATACAATTTTAATCCTCTCAGTCTAATGGAATCTCCCCATAATGTAACTATTTGTTCAAGATTTTCATCTCTATTTATGCATTCCAAAAGATCATCAAAACTCACAGTAACTTCCACTCGAAATTCCCAGATGATAGTTTTCTGGTTTAGTTTTCCTTTCTTAAACGAGCAAAACGCACCCTCTGTTGGCCAGGCACGTAATGACTGGCTGCACAGAGTGTCTGAGCCTGGTGTTAGTACCAGAGGACAGTGTGAGAAACATTTGTGTACACTGCAAGCAGGTGAATGATTTGCAGTGCTTAGCGGTAGAGCTCGAGGAAGAAGTGGAGAGGCTAAAAAGTATTAGAGAAAGGGAAATAGACTGGTGGAGTCATACCTTTTGACCCCAAAGGAACTCCAGATGAGACAGTGAAGTTCTGCCCCTCCTGCCGTCAGGCAGTTGGAACAAACCAAGTGGATGAGGGGGAATGGAAAAAGGTCCCTGATCGAAGAGGGAAAGGAATCCCCTCCCACCCCCCATCACCTCCCATGGTGCCATAAAGAACAGGTATGAGGTCCTGGACCCAGAGAGTCAGGCAGAGGGCAGTCAAGAAGAGGATCCCACAGCTATAAAGAGAAAAAGAAGGGTAGTTGCAGTCGGCAACTCCCTTCTGAGGGGAACTGAGGGCCCTATATGCCAACTGGACCCATCCCACAGGGAAGTCTGTTGCCTTACCAGGGCCTGGGTGAGGGATATTAGTAGGAGACTCCCTGAACTAATCTGGCTCTCTGATTATTATCCACTGCTAGTGGTCCAGGCTGGCAGTGATGACATTAATGAAAGAGGTACCAGGCTAATTAAAAAGGACTTCAAGGCACTGAGTCAATTAGTTATTAGTTAATGGGACAGGAGCACAGGTGGTGTTTGCCTCAGTTCCTGCAGTAGCAGGGATAAATGAGGAGAAGAGTAGGAAAACTCATCTAATCATTAGGTGGGTAAAAGATTGGTGTCACCGGCAGAATTTTGGTTTTTTTTGACCATGAGGCAAATTCTATGGTATCTAGCCTGCTGGAGTCAGATGAGCTTCATCTATCTAGCGAGGGCAAAAGGACTCTAGGCCATAAGTTGTCAGGGCTGATCAGGAGGGCTTTAAACTAGGTTTGAAGGGGGAGGGGTTGAAACCAGGCTCTCCAGAGATGAGCCCAAAGGTGGAAAGCCAGAGTTGGAAGTGAAATCAGCAGTCCAGCTGAAATGCACATACACCAATCCACACAATATGGGTAACAAACAAGAGGAGCTGCCATGGATGGTTACAAGCTCTTCAGAAGGGACAGGCAAGGTAGGAGAGGTGGAGGGGTGGCTCTATATGTTAGAGAGTCTCTTGACTCTGTAGAACTTGAAGTCAGTAACGACAAAGTTGAGTGCCTGTGGATCAGAATCAGGGGGAAGGCCAACAAGGCTGACATCCTGGTGGGATTCTATTACAGACCACCCAATCAGGATGATGAGGGTGATGAATTATTCTACAAGCAGCTGGCAGATGTCTCAAAATTGCCAGCCCTTGTTCTTGTGAGTGACTTCAACCTGCCTGATATCTGCTGGAAACTCAACACAACAGGGAAGAGGCGGTCTAGGAGATTCCTAGAGTGTATAGAGGATAATTTCCTGCTCCAGCTGGTAACCGAGCTACCAGGGGTGGAGTTCTGCTAGACCTGCTGTTCAGAGAGGGGCTGCTGGGAGATGTGGTGGTCAGAGGCCGTCTGGGGCACAGTGACCATGAAATAATAGAGTCTTCAATACTCAAGGACACAAAGAGGGCCATCAATAAAACTTCTACCCCGGACTTTTGGAAGGCAGATTTCAGCCTACTCAGAAGACTGGTTCAGAGGGTACCTTGGGAAACAGCCCTTGAAAACAAAGGGGTCCAGGAGGGATGGACGTGCTTCAAGAAGGAAGTCTTGAATGCACAGGAGCAGGCTGTCCCAGTGTGCCAAAAGGTAAGCCGGCGGGGAAGACAACCAGTCTGGCTGAACAGGGAGATTTTGAAGGAAATAAGGGGGAAAAAGAGAGCTTACTGACCATGGAAAAAAGGGCTGGCTACTCATGAAGAGTTTAGGAATATAGTTAGGTCACGTAGAAAGAAAATTAGAGAGACAAAGGCACGTTTTGAACTCAGTCTAGCTACTTCTGTTAGGGATAACAAGAAGTGATTCTGCAAATACATCAATAGCAAAAGGAAGAGCAATGGGAAAACCTCCCTTCTTTGTTGGACATAGAGGGAAACACAGTCACCAAAGATGAGGAGAAGGATGAGGTACTTAACACCTACTTTGCCTCAGTTTTCAACAGTAAGACAGGCTGTCCTCAGGACAAGTGGCCACTGGAGCTGGTAGACAGGGACAGAAAGCCAAATATCTCCCCTGTAATCCAGGAGGAAACCGTTAGTGACCTGCTGAGCCACTTGGATGCTCACAAGTCTATGGGATCCATCCTAGGGTAATGAGGGAGCTGGCAGAAGAGCTTGCCAAGCCACTCTCCATCATTTACCAACAGTCCTGGCTCACTGGGGAGGTCCCAGATGATTGGAAGTTGGTGAATGTCACACCAATCTACAAAAAGGACTGCAAGAAGGACCTGGGAAACTATAGGCCTGTCAGCCTGACCTCAGTGCCTGGCAAGGTTATGGAGCAGATCATCCTGAGTGCAATCACACAGCACCTACAGGATGGACAAGGGATCAGAGCCAGCCAGCTCGGGTTTAGGAGGGGCAGGTCCTGTCTGACCAACCTGATCTCCTTTTATGATCTGGTGACCCACCTGGTGGATGAGGGGAAGGTTGTGGATGTGTCTATCTGGACTTCAGCAAAGCCTTTGACACTGTCTCCCACAGCATACTCCTGGAAAAGCTGGCAGCCCATGGCTTGGACAGGGGCACTCTGTGCTGGGTCAGGAACTGGCTGGAGGGCCGGGCCCAGAGAGTGCTGGTGAACAGGGATGCATCCAGCTGGCAGCCGGTCACCAGTGGTGTCCCCCAGGGATCAGTGCTGGGCCCAGTCCTGTTTAACATCTTTATTGATGATTTAGATGAGGGGATCAAGCAAATTTGCAGATGACACCAAGTTGCAGGGGGAGTGTCGATCAGCTGGAAGGCAGGAGGGCTCTGCAGAGGGACCTGAATAGGCTGGAGAGTTGGGCCGATTCCAGGGGGATGAGGTTCAACAAGGCCAAGTGCCGGGTCCTGCACTTTGGCCACAACAACCCCCTGCAGTGCTACAGGCTGGGCACAGAGTGGCTGGAGAGCAGCCAGGTAGAAAGGGACCTGGGGGTGCTGATCGACAGGAGGCTGAACATGAGCCAGCAGTGTGCCCAGGTGGCCAAGAAGGCCAATGGCATCCTGGCCTGCATCAAGAACAGTGTGGCCAGCAGGATGAAGGAAGTGATCCTTCCCCTGTACTCAGTGCTGGTGAGGCCACACCTGGAGTGCTGTGTCCAGTTATGGGCCCCTCAGTTCAGGAAGGATATTGAGGTGCTGGAGCAGGTCCAGAGAAGAGAACCAGGCTGGTGAAGGGACTCAAGCACAAGTCCTATGAGGAGAGGCTGAGGCTTTTTTAGCCTGGGGAGGAGAAGGTTCAGGGGAGACCTCATCACTCTCTGCAACTTTCTGAAAGGTGGTTGTAGCCAGGCGGGCGTTGATCTCTTCTCCCAGGCAACCAGCAGTAGGACAAGAGGGCATGATCTTAAGCTGTGCCAGGGAAAGTTTCGGTTGAATATTAGGAAGAAGTTTTTTAGAGAGAGAGTAATATTCCAGGTATTGGAATGGGCTGCCCAGGGAGGTGGTGGATTCACCGTCCCTGGAGGTTTTTAAGATGAGACTGGATGTGACACTTAGCGCCATGATCTAGTAACCATGGCAGCGTTAGATCAATGGTTGAACTTGATGATCTCGGAGGTCTTTTCCAATCCAGTTGATTCTATGATTCTATGTCTGTTTTCCAAGGTCATCAAATTTTTAACAGCATAGCTTATCGAATCCTGTTACCGAAATTTGGTTTTATCAAGTGTCAACTAATGTATAAGTCATACAAACATTTGAATCACTATTAGATTGGAATGAAACCAAGGCAGCACAGAATATTCAGTGCTACTATATAACCATTAGGAAATTTATGATCTTCTTTAAACACTGCTCATCTATAGGATTTATAAGTATTTCTAATGAGAATTAGAAATTCATATATTATAACCTAAACCAAGCAAATATCTGTATTTCATTTCAGCACCAAAGCTCATTTAACACTCATTATCACTGCAATGCATTTTTTTTAGCTAGACAAGGATTGCTTACTGGCATATTATAAAAGCTACACACAGAAGTTCCACAGCACATTTTGGGTAAGGATGCTACAGCAAATTCCCACTATAACAGGGGGCTCATTTTGCCTGTTGTCTTTTTACTAGGATGTTTCTAGGTAAGGGTAGGATTCAGTGAGGTAAAACTGGCCAGTGTATCAGAAGACAAAATGGTGAAAAGTAACATCTTAAATCTACATATGCTGAATCCTATATCTGTGTGAAAAAAACCAAAACTAAACTACCCAGCTGAGCAAAGTGAACGTGGGGTAGTATGTGAACACTGGAATATAAAACTTACACCACTGTGAAGACAAAAGTTGTGCTATACATGGACATCAAATAGAAACAATATGCAGTTTCCCAAAAACAGAAAAGGCAGATGGATAACAGAGGGTAACAAGACAATGAAGATAGGTGAAGAAGGAACTGGGGTGCAGGAACTAGGAGCTGGGATGCAAGGTTTGCAGTGTCTGCCAAGCTGTAGCAAAGGAAAGCTTTTCAGAAGCATGAGAAGATACCCTCTTAAAACAGATAAAAAGCATACAGGCAGAACAGACTGCTGAGAAACAAGACTCCTCCAAGGTCTGCATGTAACCAATCCCTTTTTCCCTATGATGTTTAATAAATTTGTATTGTGGTAAAATACTTTATAGTAGTAAGAAAGCAATCTTCCTACCTTGAATGTATTCAGCTGCTGATTAATTGTCTCTGTTTCCATTCCAACAGGACCTTGTGACTCTTCATGTTCTTCGGCTCTCCCAAGCAGACTGGAAAATTCTTTTAGCTTACTGTAAAACTCCTCAACACGGGAAATAGTATCCTCTACTCGATCTTCCCTGGCTTTTGCTCTGTCTAGTAGCTTGTTGCACTGTTTATTTAAAGCTTCTAAGTCTCTCTTTATACCAACAAGATCAGGAGAAGCTTCAGCTTCCGTGGCTAGCATCATTTTACAATTTTTATTAGCATTTTCATTATTCATTATAAGATCCTCCAACTTTTTCAGGAAATATTTTAAGTCCTCTCTCTGTGATTGCAACACCTTGAGATCTCTCCCCACTGGAGCCATGCTATCAAGTTCATCATCAAACTCTGCAAACTGAGAGAACATCTCTCGGATGCTGTTTTGGAAATGGCCGATTCCCTGAAGTTTTGTCTCTAAGAATGAGCACCTATCTTCAACCTGCTTGTTCACTGCAGTGTATTCTTGCTCCAAAGATTCAGCTTGGAGCAAAAGATCAGAAACACCTGCTGAATCAGAAGCTTCTACTACTAGGTCTTGGGCAAGCTTTTTTGCTAGATCGACATGAGGCTTTAAAGCCTGCAAGGCTTTCTGCTGGGCCTGCATCATTGTCAGGTGTTTGTTGCTGAATGACTGAGGTCCAAGTGAGTCATGAGCTTCCAGATGCTCTTTGGCACTTTTAAGCTGTTTTTCAGTTTCTCTGGATGATTCCTGAAACTCTTTCAGTCTTTGTGCCATATTTTCCAAGCACTCTCTCTTCTTATGTAACTGTTCTGTAACCACATTCACATTCTGATTCAGCACCTTAGTTTCTTCTTGAACAATTTCTTTATCTGTTTGACTTGCCCTGAGCAAACTTTCAGCAGAATTATTTAATAGCTCCACCATCCCATGGTGTTTATCCAGGTCCTTCTGCCATGCCCTCACCTGAGCAATAGAATTCTCTATTTCAACGGGGTTTATGCCAACTTTTAGTTCACACAGGTTGCTTTGGCACTTCTCTATCCATGGCTGCAGATTTTCTACATGCTGCTTGTATTTGAGGGCTTTCTCCAGGCAATCTGTTAATTTATCTTCCCTTTCTTTTACCTGTTTATTCATTTCATCCCAGTTATTTCTGAGTGCAGCAATTTGGGATTGCAACGCTGCTTTGTCAGCTCCTTGAGTTTTCTGTAAAATACTTTCTCCTTCTGCAACAATTCTTTCATATGAACTAATCTGATCACTCATTGTCTTCTTAAAATCTTTCTGCTCTTCAATTAGTGATTGCAAGACATCCAGTTTGGCTGAAACAGGACGAGCCTGGTTCAGCTCTTCTTTCTTTTTGCCTAGCCAGGTCTGAAAGTCCTTAGACATTTGCTGGAACTGATGAGAAGTGGTGTATGCTGACTGAAGCTGCTGAACATGGTTATCTACAAAAGAGAAGACATCACAGAGATTCATTTTGTCAGAACCTGTAGTATTCAGTGGAAAACCCCCAAGCTAATATTGATTCTATTACACATAATCATTAATGTAAGGAAAATTGGTCCTTAGTATGTGTTGTTTGACTAGGAGACAACCAAGTCAACAAAGCTTTTTGCAAGGGACAGACTCATGCCTATAATACAGCAGAGCAGTGAAGGCATTAGAACATGAATCAAATAAGGGAAGCTTAGCCAATCTGTGTCTACATGAATCCCATTCAGGCAGATTTTGGGGGTAAAAGCCACACAATTGTGTTTTATGGTATTATGAAGTGTAAGAACAGGGAATTTAAGTGGTCTAGCCTAGCAGTGTCTAACTCATGGCCTGCAGGCAATATGTGTTCTTAGGAAGATCCTTCCAAGTTCCTTGTGACCAGAGGAAATTAAAAAGCTAAAACTGAGGCTTCTAGGGAGAACAAAGTATGATATCGCTTGCAGTGTTATTACTTGCTCAGTTCTGGGTTCACAGGGTAAGGGAAGGCTGCAGACTACCAGCCCCCTTCTGTCACAGGCAGTTATATACAGTTGCCACTGTGTTCCTCTAAGGGGTTCTTGCCTAAAAATTATGCTTTTGGCTTACATCTGCCCCATGAAGTTAGATACCTCAGTGAACAGCATCCTCTTTTGGTATATTCTAATTCAGTGAAGATGCACCTGAAGGAAGAGTTGAGAAAAGCAGCCCTGCTACTGTACTTCAGATTCTCTCCCAAACTTTTCAGTAGAGATCCCAAGCAGTGTTCTTACCTTTTCAAGGTATGGGGACTCTCCTAAATTCTAGTGTACAGCTGCTTGGGAATGGACTGGATAGAGAACTGGCATCAGGCTCAGTTCATTCAATATCTCTATCATAAAGTCATGTTTAACTTTATGTCTTAGTTAGCACTTTTCTTTAAGTAAATACTAACCTGATTTTTGCTCAATATCCTTAAATGATTTTAAGATGCCATCTAATTGTCTTGTAAGTTCTGCTTTCAGATACTCTTCCCCAACCAATGCTGACAGCTCTTCACAAAGAGTTTGGGCGGCATTTATATTCTTCATTTCCTGTTCTATTTCCTCCTTCATTTCTCTAGCAATTTCCAGTTGTTGTTTCACAGCATCAGGTTGTGTACTCACAGCCAGGCTGCTGCTTAGTTTATTATCCAAGGCACTTAGCTTATCAGACAGACTTCTGAGTAGACTTTGATACTCTGTGCTTTTCACAATGGCTTGGTCAATTCGGTCACATCTCTTCCTCAGCTGGCCGGTCAGACTGTCCCATTTCTGTGCCACTGCTGCCAGTTGCTCTTTTACAATTTCATGTGAGGGTGGATGTTCACCAGGTCTCTTCAGAATCCCTTCACCAGCCATAGTTAACTGCTCATATTGTGGCTTTCTGGTGTCAAACTCTTTGAGCAGAATCTAGAAAGAAAGAGAATTTTAAAAAGCATTTATCTCATATGAAAAAGAAGAAAAGGGCTTCTGATAAAAATCATGTAGAATTTGTTGTAGCTAAGCTCTTTAATTAACCTCTGAGCTTAAAAGGTGGTGAAATAACTGCACCTGCTACACATAAACTGTGTTGTTTCCAAGCATTTACATCAAAGAACCAGAAAAAAATGAGGTTAATTTACACATCATCTAATGGAAATTCAACCAGGAGATACAACTAAATAATGAATCCTGTTAATATCCCACTAATTATGTAACCACACCAAGTAAAGTAAGTGCTGTTTGGTTTCAAGCAGTGTCTTCTTTCCTAGACAATTTTGATATTTGTCTTATGATAGACCTTCAAAGAAGTACATAATACTGCAATGTATTATTATAGCACAAAAAATACTTTGATAATTCACAAAATGACTGAATGTGTACTATGAGGCCTTTCAAGTTTATATCCCTGGTTTCTAGTGGTTTTTTTTGACAGTAAGTCACAGTGCTTGCCGAAGAAGCGACAAATATAATGCTTTTACTTTACAGAACATTCCAAACCCTTTCTTTTTAAGTCAATTAGGTTGAACTTTTAAGGACTGTCAAGTGATACATTATAGTTTTATGCCACTGGTCTCGATTTCTGAAGCACTTACAAACCGATATTGAGTCATTTTCACATAATCTTAGAACATAGTTCACGTTTTAAACACTTCATTTTAATCAGTATTGATATTGCAGCTTTATTAATTTCTTTGCAAAACTCATGTTATTTCACATCAGTTTAGATTAACTGGCAGCAATAGAAATGTTTGAAATTAAAACTTCTACAATCTGCAGCCTCATCTGATTTCACTTCTGTTTCTTTTGTCTGAAGTTTCTGCATTGCTGTCAGTAAACTGCTACACTTTTTCATTATACTTTCTTCTGTCTTTCACACCCTTGGCCTCATATCTATGCGCAGTAAAGCATTTCACTTGCCTTTGCATTTTTGTTAGCTACTGACAGTCAATTGAATAAAATCTCAAAAAGCTAGTTCTAAGCATAGACTGTAATGAAGAATGGCCATAAGATGTCAAATTAATAAAATTCAAAGGGATATTTTCATTCCACTCCAGAAAAATCACACTATTGTCAAAACAAAAAAAAAAAATTATCAGAGGATCAGTATCTTCTCAACATTTTTTCCTTTAGCTGTTCTTATCTCTCTTCACTCTTATGATAAGTTTTTCTTGTAATTACTGTAGTCAACTAAGACTTAAGCTGATAAAAAAATCCAATGGGTCAGACTAACCACGATCTACTCTAGTTGCAAAACAGTACTTTGCTAATAGAAAAAAAGCAGAAGAAACTGAAATCAATAATGTATGTTGGCACTACTCACCTGAACCTGCTGCTTTTGTGTATTCAGCATATTAGGATCAATTGACAGTGGTCCCAGCACACTGACCATCAGCTCTTTCTCTACAAGCCAGTGCTTTAGCTGGGCTTCTGCTGTCTGGAACTGGGTCAGGTAATTTGACGACTCCTCCAGTTTTTGTTGTCTCTCAGATGTAACTTGATTGAGCTCTTTCCATTTGGAATCTAACAATGATAATGTTAACATATTGCATGCATATTCTAGTAGATGGGTTGTCAGACAGCAGACTATTTATGAAACATAAAGAGAGCTCTCTCATAAGGCTTCTTGCTGATTAACTCCGGATGCCTTATTACAGTGACTCGGCAAATACCTCTTTTAACAGTCAGACCCATATATATATATACACTTGGATGAAGGTCAGAATGTGTGGAATTTTTAGACCAATGAATATACAACATGTAATAAAACTGGACATATTACTAAATGAATTACCCCAAAATTTAGGCTTTGGTCTCTAATGACATTAAAGCCAGAGGGCTGTACTCAGTTATAACTCAGGTGCTTGATCTAGAGAGACAAATCTTCCTGCTTGTTCAGTAAAAACCCCCCATACCTTTATAAGGGTTAGCAGATATCCTAATTTAGACTTCGACTCTGAAAAGCTCTATGAAAAAGCCTAACTCTTTTGAACATCTGTATCATGAACCTGTGGAGATTAATGTCAGGCAATAAGAATACTTCTATTCAGCTTCTATACAGCTATTTCAAAAGTACTGTGTGAGCTTAGGCTCCCATCTATGCCAACGCATGGTCTTTTCCACTTGTGGCAAATGGCTTCCAGAGGAGCCATTGGGTCTTACAGTCTTGCAACTCTTCCCTTCCCTTCTGTGAAAATGTCAGTGCTTGCTCTCTGTCCTGATCTTCATCCCTGTTTTTTTCAGTTCCTTTTTGCTGCTTCATAGTCTTTGACCTCTCCTCATTCTGTATTAATTCCCTTTCAACACTACAAAAAAATCTCTTGGAGACCTTACCTGATACTTAAACTTTTCAGAGTTTCACTTACAAACAGGATAGATTGGAAAAATCCTCAGCTTCCAAGTTATTGCTGGTGTAGCTATAGAAATGCCTATCACTGCGGAACAAGACTGACCTATAATTTATTTAAAATATGGCAAACCTAAAAAGAATCTTTAAAAGCTTATGACAACTATTTACTGCAATATCTCCAAATCTATTGTCCAAACATGGTCATTTCCCTTTCTTTTTTCTGGCAAAATGGGTAGAATCAGTTTTAGAAAACAGCAAAAGGCTACCACACCTACCAAATTACAAAATCCACTAGTTCATGGGGGAAAAAAAACACATAGAAGAGCATTACCAACAACCCAACTGTTCTTTACATGAAATTAGGATCAACTTATCTGTTGTATTATCTAAGAAGAATAAAATATGTATGTTGAGCAGTCAGTCTGGTCAGTCAAGTTTTAACTGCAGATAAAAACCAAAGCCTTTTAAAGCAGGGAGTTCAGCTATAGCCTCTCTCAACTGCACTGATACAAATTCAAAGCCTGTGGACATCACTGTCATTACTCCAGATCTATACTCCTGTTAACGGAGTTATTTCCACAGAATTTAAGGGGTAGGAGGGAGCAAGATACTTAAAACACTAGTGATTGGTAATACATTAAAAAATTCATAAAACATCTTCCAAATTACTGAGCTCTGATACAGCTTTACTGAAGTACCTATTTTATCCAGTGTTTGTCTCCACTTAGGTGCCTCGGGAGAGTCAGGGTTCTTCTCCAGCAGTTCTGTTACTTTGTCCTTTAGTTCCTGGACTTTATTAGCACTTTGCTTTAATTCAGTTTCAAAAAGCTGCAAATTTAAGTGATAAAATAAATAAATAAGAGACTAAAAAAGAATGGTAAAGTTTGAAGTTCTTAATATTGAGATGTCAAGCATGAAGATAAACAATAAACATCTAGCACTTATATACTACTTTTCTGCTATGAATCTCAAAACACTTTGTAATGGTATATGTTGCTGGTCACATTTTTTTGGAAGAGAGAACCTGAAAGATTTAAACTACATTAACAATTATTGCTTAATTCGAACAAGTGAGAGAACTAAAATTCAGATAAATAGGTCCCATCATACTCACACATACTTGGCATCTGTTAGTGTACAGAAGGCAAACTGACTACTGCAAAGCACATTTCACAGCAGAAATAACCCAGATAGCACCAACGGAGAGGAGTGTGGTGTGGCCTCAGTAGGAGTCCTGCTATCACAGACAGACTGTTTATTGTATACCTCCTAAAACCATACCATAGTTTAAAGAGAACCATAGCTTAAAGTAAGGCCTAACAGGAGACTGAGATGCCCCAGCAAATCCTAATTCATGATGTTCTTGCAGACAGAAATGAACAGTTCTTATATGACTAGCAAAGGGCTCTTATACAAATGTTCTTTAGTAACAAAGCTTGCCCTGGAGAGCTGCTTTTTAATTATCCAAAACCCACTAAAATAAACACTGAACAAACTGCCTAAGCACTCAGTTTTCCAACTCTTTGTGAATATTCTTCCATTACTACATCGGGGTAAGATGCTCGTGTTAGCTTTGCATATTCTCTGTTAAAAAATAAAGAGCTAGTTTTATTCCACACTTAGCCTGAATTTTAGGATTGAATGTTATCCAGCTCTGAGGAAAGTTGGTAGCTGTTCAGGTTAATTTTTAAGGATGATCTGCCAAATATAAAAGAAACTGAGTTAAATCAAATTCTGTTCCTTGTTTAAACACAATCACAAGCAAGGAAAGAATTTCCCCTATGCATTACATTTCCCTTTACAGATGAACCTTTACATGTGTAAACATTGTCCTTCATTGCTAGGGAAGCATATGTCTCTGATGCTGAAACAGGACAGAAGCCTACTGCTGATTCAGTGGTTTTCTCGCATCAGTTAAAAAGTGGGGAGGAGACTGTTGTGTAGCTTTATAACTTAACAAGCATGACAAGGCTGCTGAAGAGAAACACTGCCTTGGAAGAGACATAAGCCGCTGCAGCTGCAGAGATTGGGAGGTCTGTGGAGTGTCAGTGAACCAGCAGCTGCAGAAACAGCTTCTGGACAGATACAGCCCTTCAGATATTACAAGTAATCTAGTATATACCTTCAAACTCTAACGAGATCAAAAAAGTTAACTGCACAATCAAGAGAGCCTCATCTACTTTAACTGTACACCAAAACTGCTATTTTCTGAACTGCAAAACTGGTTCTCTCTGACACAGTGCTCCTTTATTCCACTGACACAGTTTGCCAGATTTGCTCTAAGCCTGACTGACATGGTTACTAGGATCATCTAAATACTCTCAGCAACATTAAGCTGGGCTGAGATATCAGTTATGTCATAGCATCTGCCCAATAACAAATAAAAAAGAGTATATTTTTGAAGGCACAAAGTACCTTATGTTGCTCAACTTGGGCTTTAACCGCTTCACTATCAGTTGGGGCAGCTTCCCAATTTGATGCAGTTTTGTCCATTTTTTGCAACCAATGCATCATTGAGGTTGATTCTTCCTGAATATTTTGCATTTTTGAAAGCATATTTTCCAGTTCTGAAATCTTTTCATTCAGTAAAACTCCCAAATCTTCATAACTGTGATTTACATCAGACATAGCTTGTTGAACAGTTGTCAGTTCTGTAAAAGGAAAGGTGCACAAAAACAACGTTAGAGCTTAGAAGTCCTTCAAACAATATTGCCTGGATTTCTAAACAGTACTCTGAGTTACAATAGCTAACAGTCCCCCAAATAAGAAGTTGATGAACATGTTAGAGTTATTTCCAATTCACTCTAAATGTGGCAACACTACATCTGAATGAGCTAATGTAAGTTCCTATTTGCAAGAACTTATTTCACAGAAATCAGTTTTTCAATACGTACAGTTACACAAACACCTCTCAGTCTTTCTCCCCATTGTTTCTTTAGTATTTTAAGCAACAATTCCATGACACAGAGTTGAACGTACTGGGCTACAGTTCAGGTATATAAAGGTCTTATGTAAGTTCCTTTGTCACAGTGATACAAATGTATATAAAATTGGTGTCTTTGTATACATACACTTGTGTATATGTTTGTTGTGAGTGCTAGTGGGTGTTAAAATTTCAAACCCCATAGACATGTATTAGAATTTTCTCAAAAGCCATGTGTTATATCAAAATAGCTAACCCTGTATACATCTATAAAAGTATACACTGAGTCACAAAACACAGCCAGATTTAGTCTGTCTTCAAAGAAAATAATGAGATAGGTATTGTTATAATTAATTTTAGTATCATGCCCTGGTCAATATAATTTTCTTATGTGATGGTGGTGTGAATAAGCAGATTTATGTACAACATTAAAAAATACTTCCATATTTTTCAGCAATTAGCAAGTACGTTTCTTTATTGCATGTTGAAATTTTTACTGACCTTTATTTTTCAGGAAATCCTGAGTTCCTGGAGCTCCTCCTTCACCATTTAATATTGTGCCACCTGTGGATCAAGAGAGATGAAGTCTCATGCTTATTCCCACCTGGGAAGACCAACCCCCCCGCACAGCATTTCCTCTTCAAAACAGCAAGATACATAGCTATTATTACAACATCAAGAATAAAGAATAAAGCTCCAGCCAGCCAGTACCATAAGTGGTACCACATATCCACAGCATATGCATAGCACGTGCGTATGTACATATGTACTTAGGGCACCTTTACCCACCAGGGAAGTGGTTGAGACACAATCCCTGGAGGTATTTAAAAGACATGTAGACATGGCACTAGGAGACATGGTTTAGTGCTGGACTTGGCAGTGCTGGGTTAATGCTTGGACTTAGGGATTTTAAGGGTCTTTTCCAACCTAAATGACTCTATGGTTCACCACCGTACCTCTGCACAAAAAGCTCTTGATACCAATTGGATTAATCCCTCCCTATGCTGTCAAAAGCAAGACTTGAGCACGTGTTCCATTACAGGGATTGCAATGTGCAGTCCTTACTGTTAAGACCTGAAGTCCTTACTGCCACTTGGAGGCAGCCACTCATGCAAGCACTCCTACTAATTAAACATCATTTCAGAGCCTCTGGAACCAGAGCTACATGAGCCTTCTAAAACACTGTCAGACCACAGAGCTGGGGCACGTGATCAGGCCACAGAGAACTGCAAGGAGAATCACTTCCCGCTCTCCTGCACATATGTATTCCCAGCTGAGCAATTAACAGAGAAAGATTAATGGTTTCCTTGGAAAAGGCTATGTATCTACCCTGCAGTACCAGCTGGACAGTGAGGACCACATTAGTGGCAGCTGGAGGATGGTAAGAGAAAACAAATCAGATAAGAGAAGTCATAGGCCCCTGCCAGAGTCTTGTAAATCTTCATGCTCTATTAGCTTGACTTCAGTATTTTTAACTGTGCTAAAGTGAAACACAGTAAAGCTCTTGTCTAGGAAGGCAAATGCTCTAGCCTGGAGGATTATAGCTGCTCTTACATGATAGTTATTTAACTATTTTTCTATCTGGATGCACAGAAGCAGAGAAAGAGGAGAGGAAGAAGCCCAAATAAGGTTCTGAAATGTTCCTTGAAAGATTTTTATTAAAAGTTCAAACAAAAGTGAAACCACAGGTGGCTGCTACAAAGAGATGTGACAAAGGAAGTGTTCTACTTTTCCCCACTAGGTACCCTCTGGCAGTCCCCATCCCCCCAGTGCTTTGCAGATGACCAATGAAGGCCAATACACTGGAACTTATTTCCAGACCTAGTCAGTTCAAGAATTGACTGAAAATGTGATTATGGTCATTAATACACCCAAGGCACCACATACTTTAATTGTGGCTGGAATGATACTTAGCAGAATAGTTTGTTTCTGTAAAACAAATAAAATTTAACACTGGAGTACAGAAAATCGTGAAAATAGATTTGCTGTCTTTAAATTCTGATTACCAGTTAAAAAGAATTTAGTCAAAGGTCCAGACTGAAAACACATCTTGGCCTGGGGAAATCATGATGGGATATGAAATTGATACCCTTCTGTGTTGTTGTTTCAACTAAAACACTGACTAGCATTAATATACTATA
The DNA here is from genome assembly GCF_003031625.1 of Empidonax traillii. NCBI lineage: Eukaryota > Metazoa > Chordata > Aves > Passeriformes > Tyrannidae > Empidonax > Empidonax traillii. The sequence continues at coordinate 479,369 of NW_020955436.1, read as the reverse complement.
ATATTGGGAAGAGTAGGTTTACCTAGGCTCACTTTTTAGGTAAACCATGCCCTCATTACTCTTCTAACAAAAACTCCATGACTCTGCAAACCTTTCTGTGTTTGCTTGGTATCACAGAATAGCCTTCTGGCCATTAAAGAGGTATCTCTGTGCAGGTGCATTAGTGTGTGCAAAAGCAAGGTTTGTATTTCTCCTGCTTGCAGACTTGATGGATATGGGAATCACTGAACTTATCAGAATAAACAATAAACTTCAGAATAAGTCAATTTCTCAGTGCCAGAAGCTTTCTGAGGTGAGGTGAAGGCAACTGTGATGCTGTCATTTTATTCACTATCTGAGAATTACATACCAAAGTAAAGCTTTAGGATCTGTTAATCATTAACATCAGAGCACTTATACACAATTTTGGCAGAGTAAAACAATTAGAATGTGTGTTGAATTACTACAGCAATTAGAAAGTTTGAATGAGAATCACAGCAAACAACAGCCAGAAGAGACATAGCTAAATAATTTCTCACAAGCCATAATAATTCAGAATGCTAATCCAAAGGTGAATAATTTTTGTCTTAAAGGATAAGGCTTACCTGATTATACAAATGCATACCTGACTTACCTGATTTGGCAACTGCTCTCAGTTTTGCAGGAGAAGTCACAGCAGTAATTAGGTTACACAGCAAAGTTCCTCTGCTATTCATTTTCTGCAGTTCAGGTGCTTTCAATGTCCATTCATCTTTTAAATTCTGGTTAAGATAGTAATTTGATCATTACAAAACTGTTTTCAGACTTAAAGGATTTAGTGTAAAGAAAGGAACAACTTTGCTACTTGAGAACCCCCTGCAAACGTGCAAAAGAAATGTGAACGTAAATGCAGACAGCAAGTTCCCTAATCCCAATTACTATGACTGCTTACACCTTAAATCTGTACTTTAATGTTTGTAACAGATGCTTTCATTTTTTCAGCCATATTTCACTTTTCCTCTACAATACCTTACCAGTGTATCTTCCAAAGGTTTCTTTAATTCCTCTGTATTCAGGGAGGGTTGCGCTGCTGGAATTCGTTCTATGGTCTCTTTTATCCATTTCTTTAATGATTCTACGAGGAGCTCAAAAGTATCCATTTGTTTCTGACAAGATGATACATCCTCTTCTCTAGACAATTAAAAACAATTAAAGGTATAACTGTATTCCTTCCGATAATTAAACCAACAGATGTTATCAATCTGATATTACTATTCCTAAATTCAAAGTGTCACAAAAGTTAATTTTAGGGATATAAGTAGAATGTACAAAATCTAGTCTTGCTGTAAAGGTAACTTACATGGAATCTTCTATAATTTCTCTAGTTTTCCTTTGCAGCTTTGACGCCAAATGATACTCTAAAGCAATATGCTTTATAAGCAGCAATTTCTGTTCTATCAGAGAAGGGTTTTCTTAAAACTGCCAGGATCCTTGTGAATGTCACAAAATTTGAAAAGTTACTTGTCTTTACCGTCCATATTAGTGCTCTTGAGCCAGACAGACTAACTACAGAGGCATTTTCAAATAGAATCTCTTCAAATAAAACCCCCTCGCTTACTTTGGTTAACTGCAGTCTCTTGAGATTGCACACAAAAGGATAGCAGTCATCACAACATTCACACTGTGTTATTAGCCAAAGCGGAAACACTTAGATTATTCAACTTACTTTTCCTTTATAGTCTCCTCTACCTCTTTGAATTTCTTAGATAAAGTATTTACTTTTTCTGATACCAATGCTTTATCTCCAGGAAGAGCATGAAATGAAAGTTCTTCAACAAGCTGCTTCAAAACTTCCAGATCCTTCTTGTGTTGTGCCAATTCTACACTAGCTTCCTGCAAAATAGGATTACATTCTTCATTCTAGACTTAACAATCACTTGTTGAAAATTCAACTCTTGATTTTAGCTAACCAACCAAAGCTGGGAAAAAAGCATGCCTTATTTATTGTTCAATCAGAGGAGTTAGACTAAAAATGCACAATATAGACAAATTGAATGCTGCAGTACCTGCATGTACTGAGACACTTCACTAACATCCTTTCTTGGTGCCTCTGTCTCACTGAGGGCTTGGTTCTTCTCATCTAGAAATGACTGAAGTTTTTCTGACAGACCTTCAAATAACTCCACTTTAGTTTTCAACTCCTCCATTTTCAGAAGCTTCTCTCTATGCTTGTTACTTGCTTCAGAAAACCGTCCTGCAAGTTCACTCATTTTAGCTTGCAGCGTGGATGCAGTGGATGGATCTGCTGTTTCCGTGAACTTCTTCACTTTTTCATTCATAGTGTTTATACTGCTTTGGCGACCTGCAATGTCTTGTTCCAGCATCTGAAACAAACAAGAACTGCTTTGCACTCCTTTTAACTAAATTTTAAGAAATGAAGCTGGTCCACCATATAAAGCAACAAATCAGTACAGCTAGACCACTCGTGTAGATCTATTTCAGCTACAAAAATTCTTATGTGCAGTTTTACTTCACACAACAGTCCTCTTTAGTAAGTATTTTGAAACCATTAAAGGTGCCGAACTATGATTTTAATTCTTTCTTGAAATCTGCATTATCAAACTTATGTTTCTTCTTTCAAAGAATGCTACTTACAATGCTTTTACTAATAATATCCTGAATAGCAGCAGAATTCAAAGGCACTTGTTCTTGTTCCTTAAGGCTCTTTTCAACACTTTCCATCCAATCCATCATTTCATCCAAACCATCTTGCACACTCAGGGATCGTGTCAGAGTTACTTGAAGTTTTTCATTCCTTTCATTCACGGATTTGGATAAATTGTCATACCTCTCCACAATATCATCTGATAAAGAGAAAATAATTTCAACATTTTCCTCTAGCCTCTAAGCTTTTAACTCATTTTACCAGATCTTACCATTTAAGTGAGTCAAAAATGGCTACATCAGAATGAAGAAAAAAATACCAGCTTCAGTCACTAATAACACAGAATCAAAGATCAAAATCTTCAAACAGAGCCAAGAAACACACAGGACAAGGCAAATGGAGAGCAGCTTACGGCTGTAGTGCCCAGCTTTAGAAACTGGTTCCAATGAAGCTCTAGCTTAAGACAGCTGTAGACTGTTACCAAGAAATAAAATAGCAGATTATTGAAACAGCTCTTCTACAATTGCGTCTCATGTTATTGTGAGAGCTGAGAAGTTCTTCCAGATGATTCCTCATCAGACATTCAACATTTTCAAGATAACTCTCTGAAAGTCAAGCTCCATGTACCTCCTATGGAGTTTCATCACCAGCTCCAAAGAGGCAAGCTCCCAGTTGTTTTATTTTGTTGTTCTCCAAGTTACTTTTGGGATTCCAGTAAGAGATAGTTGTGTGATACACAGAGAGAGTCTTCAAACTTAGACAGTGGTGAATGTCATGCTGTGCTACTTCTCACAACTGACAGGGAAAGAGTATTGTGTGTATTGTGTGTGTATTGTGTTTTGGTGGTGGTAAGGTTTGGTTAGTCACAGGTTTTTTGGCCTGTATGTTGTAATGGCTTATGACTCAACAAAACATGGACTTGAACTGCGACACAAGAATGTGGAAACTCTGTATTTTGTCTCTTCCACAACCTGCATGCAGACACAAGTGATAAAAAGAGGTATTAAGAAAAGCAAATATTTTACCCAGTGTCTTCTGAATCTCATCTTTGTCTGGTGTCAACTCTCCCCTTGTATCCAATAACACTTCAGCAGCTTTTTTCAGTTTTTCTACAGCAATTTGGTGGTTAGACACCTGTCCCTGAAGAACCTGTAAAATTCCACTATTATCAGTTAGGTTTTTCAGTATAGTTGATAGTTACATATGCAAGGTATGATACATCATACAACCTAAACTTAGTGCTGGGAATAAACTAATTTAATTTCTCACCTCTCCCTAAGAAAAATCCTGATGGGTGGCTATGACTTCTGGCCCTTGTTTAGTTCATTCACCATCTTTTTTGTCTTCTGTTTTAGAATGCTTATCTGACTCAACTTGCATGTAACTTCAAAATGTATCTTTTGATTGTTTCTAAAGATCACTTGTACAGACTCTATATAATAAATATTTTCAACTCAGCATCTGACAACAATTCAGGGGAAAACCATACAGTCAGCAGCAGCAGTTACACATTCACCATCAGTAGTACTGACAAAGGATCAGACTGACATCATAGTGTAAACAGGAACAGCTTGAAACAAGATGATTGCCTTCAGAGACAGGAACCTCCTGGAGCCAGTGTCACTGAATTTTTCCTAGGTTTGTCCATTCAACCAAGGAATACATGTTTAGATACTAGCACAGACATGATTCACTCCAGATTCAAAGACAGTAAGGATGAATCAACTTCTAAAAGGGGATTAAAGTACGATAGTGTAAATAATCTTTAAATTATTTCAGGCCCCTGTGCAAGGTGCATCTCTGTATGATGTGCCTTTGTTTTTATTCACTTGCACGAAATACAAGTCCAAAATGAAGGTACTTCTCATTTATTTTCTGATACACACTAACTCAGTGAATATATGAAGCAAAAGGTAAATGCTATGTGCCCTGCCAGGGCAAAGAAGACATGTCAGTGCATTCAACAATGGCCTCAAAAGCACAACCAGAACACAGTACATCTTGCTGACCAAACTGACACAGTGAACCACAGAGACCTGAAGAGGAACTTCCCTTACACTAGTACTTGTGTGGAAAAAAATATAAAAGACAAAGAAAGAAAGAAAAAAAAAAAGTACCAGAAAACTTTGTATGCTGGCAGAAGGCAAGCAAGCTGATGCCAGAGGCACTGAAGAATATTCTGAAGAACAGTTAATCCCCATAAAAAGATTAGACCTCATCATGCTGCCAAGGCCTATGTCTAGCTGGATTATCAGCTGCATGTGCTGGCTACAAGGGACAGCTTTAAATTGCAACACCTGACTTCTTCAAAATACTCTTTGTTTTGCTTTCATTAATTGGCTTTCTTTCTTCAGCCTCCTGTTTTTTCTCCTCCTTTGAATCTTTTGACAAGTTGTACCCTCTCCCTTCTTCCCAGCTCATATTCATTGAGTGCTCTTTTGTGTGGAAACTAATCCATTTAGACATCTCATAAAAAGAACCCCAGTCCTCACTCCTTTTGTATTACTTCCATGAAAATTTGCATTATAGAGGATAGAATTCACTTTGGCATAAGGAACAAAAAGTTTAAATGAAGCTTCAAATTGTGATTGGTGTTTTTCTTCTCTTCTAGCACTTGGAAGCACAAATGTACCTAAACTGTTCCATTGTTAGGAGTCTAAAACTTACACTTTTAATTTTCTTGTCTTAAACATGGCTGTGATTTGTCTCCTTTTGATGTCATGCACCCAAGTGTTGGGCAATTGCAAAGGTGGATTTGAAAAATATCATAGGTAAAAGTAACTACTGCTCAGGCTGATGGAAGGGAAATGATTATGATTTGTCAATAGTAAACATATCCAGCCTGCACTGATACTCCATAGACCACAGACAAAACAATGAGGAAATGCCAGACCAGTAGCCTTGCTCACTGAAAAACAAAGAATCTTCAGTTTATTTATATTATAGGCGATGGGATGTGTTTATGAAAATACAAGTGTCCATTCAATGATGACAGAGTGTATGAAACTTCATATAAATTACCTTATACTTGGGTTCCTAAAGCTTTCTCTAAACCTACATTTCATGCAGATAACTGCAGTTTTACCTTCACAAGCTCTATCACTAACTTTTTTTTGCCTCTACTAGGATTTACCTAAAGTCATGAGTTACATGCTCAGTGGGGAAAAATAAAAAACACTGATTTTCTGTGCAGCGCAAATTACGTTATATTCCCTCTCTGCAGGGAATATAACACTGAATGCAACTGAAGCAGGCAAACAGACTACTCACTGCTTTTCTGGTATAATCCCTTTCATAACGAAGTAACACACAAATGTGAACAGAGAAAATCAAGAGTCACAGACAACAATCACATGGAATTCTCTGTAAGGAATTCTATCCCAAATCCTACTCTGATAGCCAACTGTAATCAGTAAATCCTATCTTAGTTCAAAAACTTTTCAGATTTCACCCTATCATTTGCTAAGTGATATAAAACACATCTTGCTTTCACTTTCACCACTGTTAATAGCATCTTTTTCTTTTCAATGCTTCTCAGATATCACTCTGAACTGCCAAATTTCAGAACCAGAAAAGTTAAATGCCCACATGCAGGGCAAGAATTTGGCCTGCATCCACTTGGATTATATTAGATCATCCTGTTTTTCAGACAAAAAGCAGTTTCTTTTAGGACAAAAGTACTTTTGCATTTTATAGCTTTTCACCTTGGTTTCTTCAAGTTGCCTTTGGAGATTTTTGGGATCCACTGCAATTGGCTCTGACAGTTGCTTGTTCACAGCTATTTCAGAGGCCTGGAGACCTGACAAAAGTCCAGATGAGGCATCTTCATAATGCTGGTATTTATCCACCAGGTCTTTGAGGTTATTTCCAAGGATGCTACACTAAAAGAGTAGAAAACAAACAGGCAAATACCCAGGCATTAAAGTGTGTGCCGCATTTCATACCAATCTCAAAGTCATACACTCCTTCCTTCCTGAAATACTGCATGATTTTTTCCTGCCATCATCCCACTGTCTACCTGATCTCCGAACTAAGACATGACAGCTGGACAGGCTATGCAGGTCTTCCCAGTTTGTGCTCCTGAAAGGTGATTTAGGATCAATTTACCAATGCAGGTGGGAAACTGGAATCTAAACCATAGCACTAGCTTTAGGAATACTTTTGGATTCATTAATGTGAAGATTCTTTATCAGCACTCTGATATCAATAATGTAGCCAGTGGAAACGACAAATCAAAAAAAAAAATCAGGAGAGATATGTATGTTCATTAAAACACACACAGTGGAGTATGGCCTTCATAAATACTTTAGTTGCATAGTGAATCCAAAGTGATACGGCTTGCTATTGTACATACGCTTTGTTTCGGTCACTTAGTGTCATCTGAACAAGATCCTATTAGCCCTATACATCAGCATGCCCCAAAGGTCTAGAGTGAATTACCATGTAAAAATGTCAGTGGAACTCTTTCAGACTTTCTGGAGATGGTTTCACAAGCAAAACATGATTGTATCAAGTCATAATATTTATAAACGTTTACATTAAATATTTATACTCTGAACCTTCCAGGCACTGAACTTTAATGTTTACACATGGTACTTGGTCTCCATCTGGTGGGCAGACATAGAACACATTCATTTACATAACCAGTTAACCAAGAACTGACTTGAGATTCCTTCAACACATTTGCCTATAAAACCAAGTCTCACATATGTACGAATGCATATATACAAAAGGGAAAGCAATATAAGTATTTATTAAAAGCAAGAAGCTTTTACAAAAGGTAAAAAGGTTACTATAAACTCATTTACCACTTGGAAGATCTCACTTTTTAGAATTCTGTCCTTCAAGACTTGAAAACTCTACTTTGCTCTGGATAATTATTGTCAAATACTTAAAGTATATCTGCTATAACTCTGCTAAATGTATATATGGAAAGGACAGAATTTGGCAAATTGACAAATCTGAGACCACAAATCAAGCTGCTGGTGTAGACTTTTTATACGCATAAAAATAAGCTCTCTGAAAATTTTTCAATAAAATTTTTATATTCATACTCAAGACTAATCCAATAAACCAACTGGAGGAAATCTAACGTGTCAATACAAGCTTTAGCTTCCCTGTTCATACAAGTTAAGTGGGAAAATGAAAACAAGCTTTTGTAAATGAACAGCTACCTTCACATACTGAGAGAACAAGTTTTACCCTGTTTTTGTAATCAAGCAATCAAATTAATGTCTTTACAGAATTTATACTTCTGACCAAAAAGCCTTAAAGAGATAAAAATTTCCAGACAAAGATGGCCACCGTTGCACACGAACACAATACCACTGGACACTGAAGTTCTACTAATGAATTTGAACCTATGATCTTAGAAAATTATGAAATGGCATGGTCAAAGGATACTGACAGTAACTCTGTCTTAAATGGTTCAATTAATAATTATCTCAAAAGTTCAAAATTCTGGAATATTTTCAGTATTGATCAACAATGTGTTGGTTTTTTGAAAACAGCCGGAAATTTGGCATGTGAGACCAGCTGGTGATGTTTGTCTAATTCTACCGGGCAGATTCCATACATGAACCTGGCGCAGAGAGACAGATTATCTTCCCTCTTTAAGGTACATGGAGGATTTTGCATTACTAATTACTCATTAGTTAGAGACTAATCTCAGATTGTTAAGGATAAAATGTTTACTTGGCAGAGCTGCAGAAAAGAATTTATATCTTCAAATGACTATGTTCCTGCATGCCTAGTGCAGACAACAAAGGTCATATTGGGACAAACTATTTCAGAATACAAACCAATTTGAAATTTTGCATGCTAACCTTGGTACAGTTCCTCTCTTTTTGCATTCATTTTATTAGTAGGAAGCCAAGTAAATAAGCAGTTGTGGGAAATATTGTAAGTAACATAAAGAAATGTTATCCATCTAAAAGTATTACAATTTCTTACACTCCAAAATGTTATTCAGCCATCCCATACTGCCACAAATGCAGAGTTTGTTTAAGGTTGGAAAGAACAATGAACATATCTGGTCTTCTTTGTCCCTTATAACATGTAGTAGAAAATTTAATCCTTTCAGACATTAAATAGTCCAGCACCTGACTAAAGCAGATCTTCTAGAAAAGCATCTTGTTCTGTTATCTAACTTTGAGAAAAAAAGAATGTACAACTTCCCACAGTGTTTGTTTCATCAGCTAACTCCTTTCTATACAAATTGCTAAATCAATTACAGTAGTCTTTCCTATTCAGTATAAATAAAACTTACTTTAGTATAGAGGGATTTGAAGCGATCTGAAGCACTGTCCAGTTTATTTTGCACTTCAGTGTATGTTGCTGAAGTATCGATACCATCTTTGTCAACCTTCACACCATCTCTTTTGCTACACGACCTTGCAGCATCTAAAACTCTTTGTCCAGAAATCGTAATATACCGTAAATCACCTTTGTGAGATATAACATCTTCTGAAAAACTCTTCTGCCTTTTCAGTTTGATCATAATACCACTGAAGTCAGAAGCCCCTGCCTCCAAATTGTCAAGTTCTTGTTCTGCCTGCTGCAGCCAGGTTTCAAATTCACTATAGTCTGCATCAAATTTCTCCAGTTCTTCTCTTAGAGAATGAGTCAGTTTCATTTTCCGTTCTGATTCGGCTAAAGCAGTCTCATACTGAGCCTTCAGCTCTTTCATGTTCCTTTGCATCTTGTCTTTTTCTTCAGGGGAAAGGTAGTGCCCTTGTTTCTCCAGCAGTGCCTGAGCAGACTGAGTTGCTACTATGATAGCTTGCTGCTGTGAAATAATTTTCTCATGTTGAGCCTACAAGAAAAAGAAAAATAAACTATGACCAGCACCTTCTCAGATGGTTCCCTAGAAAAGGATATGCAAAACAAAGTCCATCAAAATGATAAAAGGCTTTTCTACTTTTCATATTATTTATTAAAAGCCCATGTTTTTTCAGTAATTTTAGTGACTCCTGGTCATCATATTTTCATGCAGTTTCAAAATTTTACAGAACATTCAATGGTAATTTTTGCCAGATAAATAAGCCATGGCTAAATGAATGGCTTCAGATAATTACTGCAACTCAGCAATACCTGGATGTATATATAACACAAACATCTTCCCCAGTACTTCTAAAAGACAGCATTGTAGAGCAAAACTGGACATTATCAAACTTTTTAACTTTTTTTCCCTAATATAAATTATTTGCTTATTGCTTAGCATTTATGGTAGTGTGCTTAGTGTAATATAAATTTTCCTATTTCCCTGTCTCAAAATGGGATTTAACAAATAAAGCATTCAAAAGTAAGTAACTTTCCAAATAAAAACAGTCTATTTCCTGTTTTTCAAAATCAAGACCAGTGATTCTTATCAATATAGTTAGTCATAAAGCAGGTCCTTTTGACATTAAAAATCAAGACACAATCTATGCATGTAAATTTTTCAACCCCATAAAAAGAGCTAAACCACAAGAACTGGGTGTCAAATAAAAACCATGTTTCAAATATATTTTAAAAAGCTCTTTATTCTTGAAGTTCTTCCACTCTCATGTAAAATAAACTGGTAGATTTTTTTTCCACAAGTACAATGGGCACTAGATGCAGAAAAGAACTGTCAAAAAAGTGGAAGTAAAAGCAGCATGTACACAAAACCAAAGTATCTTATTTTCTTAGGTTGCTTTTGGGGTTTTGGTTGGGTTTTTCTTTAATATGAAAGGAAATCCAAAATAGTATCAGTTGTAAGTATAATAATTTCTACTAAGATGTCCATCAACCCACACCTTGGTTTCTCAACTGTAAGCCAACAAACACCATAAAAATGAGCTCTTATTATTTTTAATGCTTCCAATTACCATACCTGGAAAATCTATTTTTAAAATGCCACACTGTGATTTTACGTAACTCACTCTTCCAAAGCCTTCAAATACTGCTTTGCCCATGGGTTAAAGTTACGGGGAATGAAGATAGTAATTTCAGTAAACTATTATTTGCAGCCACTGGCAATCAGTGTTTACAGGGGATTCTAGGGGGATGCATAATTTGGCTATCACAAAGATTTTTGGACAAGTCACATAAAGGGTATGAGTTTACATTGCTACTTTTTGCATTTTATTTACCTGCATTAATTTCTCACCATACAAAATAATAATAGACTTATCACAAAGATTCTTTATATTTACTTGCAAGAAAAAACTATAGTAACAGCAAAAAAATGACAAATATGCAATACATTCTAACTACTGAAATTCCTGCCACTATATATCACAATCTTCCTAGTGCCTGTTCCAAAGCCCACAACAGAACAGATGAGATTGTCTTCACTTATGTTGAATAAGGACTAATATGCTTAGCACCTAAATACTGAATACATCCAGTAAAAACAGTACCTTGACTTTCTGATACTGCTGGTTCAGATTATCATCTGTGCTTTTTACTAGTCCATCCACCTGAGTTTCAATGTCTGGCTGCATTTCCAGCAGATTACCATTGACATCATCCTCCTCTCCTTCCAAAACTTTCACATCTCCTTCTTCAAAGTGTGTTCCATTCTGTTCTATCACTTTCTTAAATTTCCGGCCATGCTCCGCTTCTTTATCCACATTTGATAACCAATCCAAAAGATTTTCTATTGTGTTTTTGCTTTCTTCCAGCTGTTCTATGGCTGCAACCTACATTGAAATTTCACAGTTTCAGTTTGGAAATCTTCTGTAAGCATTACAAAATATCATATGGAAACAGACCATTTAAAATACATTAATATTAAAGTGAATTATTGATTGACATAGAAGTTGCTGGGTTTTTAATAAGAAAATAAACCATCAGTTCATTAGTTACTCAAATGAAATATGACTTTAATCTCCCTACAGTTTATCAATATGAGTTGGGTTTGAGTGGCCAGGTTTTGGTAGCAGGAGGGCTGCAGAGATGGCTTCTCTGCCAGAAGCTTCTCCCGTGTCTGACAGAGCCCATCCCAGCCAGATACAAGATAGACCCATCACTTTCCAATGCTGAGCCCACCAGTGATGGTGGCAGCAACTCCGGGGTAACATAGTTAAGAAGGGTGTGTGAAAAACTGCAGCCTGAAGAGAGGAGTGAGAATATGTGAGAGGAACAACTCTGCAGACACTAAGATTAGTGAAGAAGGAGAGGGAGGAGGTGCTCCAGGAGCCAGAGCAGAGATTCCCCTGCAGCCCATTGTGAAGACCATGGTGGGGCAGCCTACGGAGGTCTACAGTGGAGCAGAGATCCACCTGTAGCCTATGGAGAATCCCTGTGCTGGAGCTGGATGCCTGAAGGAGGCTGTGACCCCATGGGAAGTCCACGCTGGAGCAGGCTCCTGGCAGGACTTGTGACCCAATGGGGGACCCACACTGGAACAATCTGTTCCTGAAGGACTGCGGCCCATGGAAGGTACCAATGCTGGGGCAGTTCTTGAAGAACTGCAGCCTTCCAGTGGGAAGGACTCATCTTGGAGAAGTTCATGAAGGACTGTCTCCCATGGTAGGGACCCCACAGTGGAGCATGGCAAAAGTGTGAGGAGTCCTTCCCCTGAGGAGGAAGGAGTGGCAGAGACAATGTGTGATGAACTGACTTAGCCCACATTTCCCATCCCCCTGCAACAATGGCGGGAATGAGGGAGAGAATTCTGGAGCTGAACCTAGGAATAAAGGAGGGTGGAGGGAAGGTATTTTTAAGATTTCATTTTTATTTTTTGTTATCCTACTCTGATTTGATTGGTAATAAATGAATTTCCCCACGTCAAGATTGTTTTGCCCATGACAGTAACTGGTGAGTGATCTTTCCCTGCCCTTATCTCCACCCAGAAGCCTTTCATTACATTTTCTCTTCCCTGTCCAGCTGAGGAGGAAAGCGATGGAATGGCTTTGGTGAGCACCTGGCATCCAGACAAGATCAACCCACCACACAAGGGTAAATTGCAAGACTAATCCCATAAGACATGTAAAAAGTTTGAACAAAGGTACAAAGTGGTTGCCCAAAAACCTTTTCTGTTTCCTGCTTAATTGCTGTTGTCATAGCTTTATCAAGTTCTTTCTTGGACTCTTCTGCTTTCTGGCTAAGGAGCAAACACTTTGTCTTAGCTTCATTCAGTTTCTGTTCCAGAACAGTCTTGTCTTCTTGTGACAACTTTTCTCCATTCTCTTTCAAGAACGTTTCAGTATTTTTCACAATCTCTGCCAGTGTCTGGGCACTTTTCCTCATGTCTTTTTGTATCTCCTTCGAGAAAAAAGAAAGCACATAAAAATAATTAAATTATTAACCAGATTCGTCCAATTAACTTTATTGGAACTCTCCCTCTTCTGGGGTAAGCACCACACTGGTCCTTTCTAACTTGGGAAAGTATATGATACATTACTAAACTGCAGATAGAATTACCAAAATCAAAGACATCAACATCTGACAATGTTGTTGCAGTTCAATCCTTTTTTTTTTTTTAATTTCACGTCTGTTGGCTTACACTGCTATTCAGACTCAGGCCACTTTTTCTCCTTTCTTTAGAAGCTCAAATACTGCATTTCCATGATGGAGAAAAACATATGTATTATGTTATAGAAATCAAGAGATAAAGTAAATCTGTTACATTGCAGTTAGTGAGTCTCCTGACAAATTCTTTCCATTACTATCCTAACAGAAAGCTGCTGAAAATAAAGTGACTGAATAGAGGTTAGGAAATTGTAGTTATCTTTCCTAGCTGGAAGTTTTCCCATACTTTTTTTGTTCTGTTCAGGCCAGGAATGGCATAAGAATACTTTTATTTTAGTTTTAATCAATCATAATATTTCAGTCTCAGAAGAATGTTTACATCCATTGAATTTCATAGAGGACAGATACTTAGTTTCAATTTATCCAAAGTGGTTTTCCTAGATTCCCTCCCAGTTATCTGAGAGGAGCTTTAATTACAACAATTATGCTGTTGAGTACATTAACCCAGTTATTGAAACAATGACACTTTTTGTCTTTTTATGCAGTATACCAATCTTGGAGCTGCAAGACAGAATATCTGGTTCTCATTCTAGACTAAAGATTTTGCAGCAATTATGGAATACAGTTTGGTAGCTAAAACTGCAGCTCATTTTAATACTTCAGCAAGTATGTGGATAACCCATTTAGGCCACAAATTCTTAAGATAGGTAAGAGATACCAAAACAGTGTCTGTATCTTTCCACTGGCAATAAGAAAACTTTGACAAATTAGATGTATCACCTCAAAGATAAACAAAGCAAGGCAAGATGCATAAGGAAATTTCTGCCTTTATACATTACTAAACCTGACTTGGAGTTTTACAGTATAGCAAACTATTACTAGGAGAAGGAGGAAGAAGAACACCAAGTTCTTCAGTTCTTTAACTATCACAAACTCCGTATCAGTCAGGACATAGTCAAAGTTTATAGATGACTACTAACAGCTGAAGAGCAAGGAAAGCAAGCAAACTGAAAGGGCTTTGTTACATGAGGACGCCAAAGAGATTCCAAGAAACACTAATAAAAACCAGAATTCAAACCAAAACAAGAGTGAGGCAATGGAAAGCCCCAGGCAAGAGAAAGCCTTGCATCAAAATTTTTCAAAATACTGGAACAGGAATAAACACGCTTTGATACCAGTTAAAAAGTTGGTTGAATTATTTTAGCACAAGCAAAACTTGTGATTTTATCACATTTGACAGGAATAATCTTAAGCTAATATATTAACAAACTTCATGCCTGCTTCAAGAGTGCTTTTTGAAATGTGTAGCATTTATTTTGGTGTCTCCTCATTTGGAAATTTCTGTTCTCCCACTGGTTCATACTGGAGTGTAGTCATGGGCAGCAGTTTAAATGCAAGCCACTAAGCCTTTACTTTGCGTAGGTCAAACAAATCTATTTTATTTTCCTCTCACATGACAAGTCTTGTTACTCAACAAAAGAGTTCAGTCACTCTCCTCTGCACTCAGTATTCTTTAACTTCTCTGACTAGAATCGTGCATACCTCCTGTTTGGTCTGGTATTGTTCCAGCTCAGCCTTGCTGTCTCCAATAACAAGAGACTCTTGCTGTCCAATGAGTCGATTTTCAGTTTGTGTAAGCAAATCACAGATTTCCTGGAGTTTCTCTTTGCATTCCTGCTGCCGTTCAGCCACATCCTACATTGGAGCCAAGTACAATTGAAAAATAAAACAACAAGTCCTCACTTCAGGAATCAGCAGACACACTAAATAAGTATTAGAATATCTTTGAACATCAATATTGCAAAGCAATAATTTTTAAAGTATGCTGTAAACATGATAGCAGTGGTACAAAGAGCAAGATGAACATACAGAAGTTATGGATAAACCTCAAATGTGTAAGTAAAAGAGACCATGTTTGATGGAATTGCCCGATAGTAGTCTGGCCATGCACATATGTGAAGGATGAAATCTCCAAATGACAAGAGTGAAAATCCAGTTTCTTAACCACTTCAAACCTGTGATAAACATTATTAATTCTGAAAAAAGGACATCAAAACAGAGGTTAGTTGTGAATGTGAGTTAGCTCTTGTTGGTATGCAAAATATGTTACCTGAATAGAAACTGTCAACTTTTTAAGCAGTACAGAAGAACAAAACATGCAAGCTCGTTATTGTTACAAAGTCCTAGAAATCTTATCTGTGCCTTTCCGATACTCAATTTTATGTTTCTTTCACAAAATACAGCGGAAACAAATGTTCTTAGCATGGCAAAATAATACAAAGTCTACAGAATACTAAAGCACTTTTTATTATGCATAAAATGGGGGCTGAGGTGGTGAACCTGAGTCTTAACAGTGCTTCTGTAAGAGGAGAGGAGATGCAGTTATGCTGCAGAATCTTATCAGCCTCCTTTGACTCTGCAAAGGCTGCTTACACTTGCCAACTGCATCCATGCCAGCTGAAGATGTAACTGTCACCACTTGACTCAGAGCATTCCCAGTGCCCACGCCTACAACTGCAAATATCTTGGCTGGTTTACTCATATGTCTGTCCCTCTAACCTGTCTCAGTCGAAACAAGCCATGGTAGCTAGGATTTTAACAAATCTCGTTCTGTAACTGTAAAGATAAGCACAGTACTATAAATATAAGAAGACAACCTGGCAAATTAAAGGAAAAGAAAATCAAGACAGAAGTGATAAGCAATGGTGTGACAGTAAATTCAGTGATTAATATAGCTCAGATCAATTACTGATATAGCTGCTAAAGAAACAACACTTGTGAGAAACCTCAAGTAAATTTCTCTCATTACTACAAAGAGCAGACCCATGTCTGGTCATAATAATATGCTGTTTCTGTGACTGTACCAAGAAAGGCAAAAATGACAATTCACCAAACTTGATCATTACCCCCTTTGTAGAACTATGAAATATCCACAGTAAAAAGGAAAAAGATAGGAATACACTCAATATTGCATGCTGGTATTCAAATTCCTCATCCATAGACAGAAACATTTAGTGCACATTTACACAGAAAGGCAAACCTTCTGATCACCCAGCTCTTGCACTGCCTGTAACTGAGTCTCTAAACTTTCCATTTGAGAAGTTATTGCTTCCTGTGCTTCCTGAAAAGATTTCTGGGTGGTATTTAAAAGCCTCAGCAGTTGTTTGCTCTGACTAGGAGAAAGATCTTCAGCATGTTCAGAAATGAAAAACTGAACATCAAACGCAGTGGACTCCAGTTGCATTTTTTCACGGCTGAGCTCTGCAGAATTGTTCTGTAAATGAAGTGAAGGGAATTACTAGCAATAAAGAAAAAAGCCAGTACAAATAAAACACAAGTATCCCTATCACCTTTTCTTAGCCCCTGTCCCCACTTTCCTTTTGGAAAGTGTCTACCCAATTGCTTTTGGTAGACAGTTTAGTCCCAGTAAATCAAAACTCGGAAGCATTCTGATATATTCAGCTGTATGACATTAATATTTGTGCGTGGTTTCTCTCAGGACAGTCTGTTTCCAAGTAACAAATAATGTGATCTTGCACACCTCTCTCTCTTTACTCTGTCATGGATGCCTCACAACTGACTGTCATTCAACTATGGAAGATTTATGGCAAATTAGGTGTAACATTTTGACATTTCTGGGTCTGAAGACCCAGAAATGTTAAAATACTTACTTGAAATCATTCTTATTCTTAACTTCACAGAGAGAAGTCCCATTCCTAGCAATGTGGCAAATTCTGACAATAGTTACATACCGTGGAACCCCTATGAGATTACCATGTATACCAGAACTTCATTAAAGCACATTAAAACAAATTAAAAAAGTTTTACCATTCATACACACAGAGGTGTATGAACTTTACTAAAAATCTGATCCAATTTCTTTTTCATGGTGATGAATTTATGGAGTGTGTAATGAAGAGACTTTTTATCCCACCTTGTGTTCTCACATATATATAATTGATTTGAAAGGTAATTAAACTTCGGTAAAGATTCTGAACCTTATGCATAAAGATCCAATCACTGAAATATTTGTATTATAAATCAGATTTCCAAAAGTTTCAGATTTACTGTAACAAATGTAAGCAGAGCCAATAGCTTTCTCAGTAATCCCAACTTAATAATACTTTTTTTGCAAGGGAAAACACAAATCAACAAGATTTTATTACTGGATTATCAAGTAGTTGTTTCTTAAGTAATTACTTCTAGCTGTCTGTTTAAGTGATAAAAATTAATGAGCCTGAATACAAAACCTAGCTAATAATCCATTGTAAGGAGCAACATTTGTCTGAAGCACCAACACCTGCCATAAGGAATACTTACTTTAAATAGCTGTAAACTTCTCTTCATCTCTTCCATATCATTAGTATTCATTGTGAAGTCATTCACGATTTTACTGTTCTCTGTGATCCAGTCTGAAAATCTCTGCAGTTTACTTAAAAGTTGCTGGTGCATTACTCCAAGCTTAGACTGGAAAGGGAAGTTGTATATTTATTTGTGCTCCTGGAGTCTAGTCACACTTGCTACCATCTTAAATTGAATCATACACATATTTTTATACTAAGATGAAACTAAAGAAAGCAAAACCGATTTCCTTCATTTTAGTTCAATTACCTTGAAGAGAACCAAGGTAAAAACATACATTGATAAAAACATACCATTTCTGAGTCAACAGCACAGAGTATTTGTTTGGCTCGTTTTGAAGATGTATCACAGACCACCAAAAATGCTTCCTGCAAATAGTCATAGCTTATCTTTAGCTCTTTAAGTTTCTCTTCTGGAACATCCCTGTTACAAAACTTGAAGAATTCTTCCGTTAACTTCATGTCCTTTTTTAGGACAATTGCAAACGTAGCCAGTCCTGATTCAAATGACTAAGAAGAGAATATATATAAAATAGATTAAGTTACTAAGAAAGACATTTTACTCTGAATTACTTTAATTATATTTTAAGTCTCTCTTTTTTAATCTAAGGGCTATTCCTAGCACCCATCACTGAAGTACAAGCATAAAGAACATTTTACTTACCTCTAGCTGTTTCAGTTCATCTTTCAGTATTTCCAGATTGTTACTAATAGGTTGCTGGTTATCTAGGTGGCTCTTCATATCTTGAAGCACTGCCAAATGTCTTTGCATTTTCTCTATGAATGTTAAACATTGCTGTACTCCATCAAACTGAAAATGAGTTTCAAAAATAAGAGAAGTTTTTCCAAACTGACAGAACTGAAAATTAACAATAAAAGTCCTTGGGTTTATTATGATTTATTTTAAATTTATCATTTAATTTTTCCAGTTCAATTACTTTCTCCAGCATTTGGAAGAATTCATGCAATTCCTTTAACATAAGATACTGAGAACATATCAGCTATTGTTACTTACCATGCTACTGTGGGTGTCTTCCAGGACTGCTTCTTTTGCTTTGAAAACAGTCTCAGTAAAGCCTTTGGATGGGCTGTCAGTCTTCCCATTCTTCTGGTCACTTTTCCAAGCAACAGTTGCATTATCTGCCAATGTTTTCTCTTTAGCAATCTCTGATCCAAACTCTGACTGTTCTGTTGAGAAAAGAGTACAAAGTCCACCTACTTTTCCTTTATCCTCATATTCTGTGGTGGTACCAACAACCTGTGAGCTCATAAGCAAACTACTTATCAGCTCCTCTAACTTGCTTGTACTTTCATCTCCAGGTGAGATTTGAAAAATCTCCAGAAGTTCGGAAATAGTTGGCTTGAGAACAGGAGCTTTCATGTCTGTTTCATTCCTCCTTTTATCTACATCAGTCATCTTTTGCTTGCAGGATTCCTGCTTCAGAATATCATGAAGAAGATCAGGACTTCTGCAATCAAGCCAAAGCAATGAAGGAGCATCACTGTCCTTGGGCTCTGTACATGGCATGGTATCCATTACTGCAGTTCTAACAGAACTGCTTATTTGCTTGAGATTTGATCCACTAGACTTTTCACTCACCAGCTGGGTACTTCTAACCATTGTAAGTAAATTTTGCATTAAAGTTTTGGTATCAGTGTAACTTAGGGGTTCAGCTTCCTGTTTGCAGTAACCATGTCCCATTTTCAATTTTTTTTGCAATATATTCCGTAAGTCTTCCATTAGTGTGTCAGATACTTCTGGTGATTGTGAAATACCTTCCTTTACTTGAAAATCTTTGCAGGGTCCCATTTCCTTTTGCAGTGACTCCATGGACATTTGGTTTTTTAAACCATTTCCAAGTGAGGAAGTCTCACTGGCCATGAAATTTTCTCTCTTTTTGTTTTTCAGCATCTCATATTCTTTCTGGGCACCATAATTCAAGTCAGTTCCTATGCTACTCAGAATTGCAGAAGAAACATCAGTGGTGTGGGTAAGTTTCCCAGAAGATAGCACTTCACTTCCATTCCCTGATTCTTTGGCATCCTCAATACTTCCTAAAGCATCTGGTTTTATGGGAGAAATTTCACTGTCATTGTTGCTTTTGTTTTCTGAAGAGTCTTTAAGAACATTGGCTGTATTTTGACAGATAACTCTCCCTATGTCTTTAGTTATGCTAATTTCCTTTGGTTTCACTGTATCAGTTGGAGGAAAAGACTGAGCATTAAATTCACTTGAATGCATTTCTTCTGTATTTAGCAGAAAATCCTTTTCAATCTCTATACCCTTTCCCCCTCTTTCTGTGTCCTCAAAACAAGAGAATTCAGTTTTATCCAGTTCTGAATGGCCACCTTCTTTTATGCCTGTTGTATATTGTTTTAAAGAAGGAGGAATGTTAGTATCTCTCCTAAATTCATCTGATCTCACAACTCGAATGTCAAAGAAATCTTGATCAACATTTACTTTTTCTTTACTTGCAGCAGAAGTTTCTCTATCAGCTTTAATTACTGATGCATCAAATATTTCCCCAAGGCTTTCCATCTGAATGGGACTTTTACTTAGTCCCATGATATCACATTCCTCTATAATATTTACTTTACTTTTACTTTCTGAAAGAATTTCGAAACCTCTTCCTATTTGACCATGCTTCCAACTGGTGACTGGATCTACTGGGTCCCTAAGGGAGCTATCATTATCATCACTCACAGAAGGCATATCTATAGGGAATTTATTGTCCTTTTGAGATGAACTTTCCTTTTGTTTTTCCGTATCATTTAATACTTTTTCCTCTGCAACTACTGCTTCTTTCTGTCTTTGCCCATGATTCGAATCTAACATTGGCATGGCAGCATTGTCTTTATTCATGCTATCAGTAAAGCATTCTGAGAGAAGCAAATTTGTCCGAGTACTTTCATCACTATCAGCAGCTTGCTCTGTTATCAGGTAGGCCGTTACACTGACATCAGATTTCACAGTACTATGGAGAAGCTGAGAACCTGGAACCTTAAGCCGTGTTTCATTATTTCCTTCACTTGTAGAGACTGTCCATTTAGTGTCAAGGGTATTTTCTGACTGAATAGGCTCAGTAGTATCTTGTGACATGTATTTACTTTTGACACAAGTCCCACATTTATCTTCTGTTTCCTGCTGTCTGTCTTCACTTGCACATGAAAGATCAACATAGCTTTCCTCAGAAATATGTGACACTGATTCACATTTTCCTGAAGACAGATTTCCATTTTCATGGTTAGACTGGAATTGCGAAGTATATCCTGTCTTGTCGCCTAAAGAATAGCAACAGTCACCAATATTCTGATTACGTTCATTGCTTCTTTCTACATCTCCTAAGGAAATTAACAGCTGGTCACCTTTATTTATACACTGATGATGTGAATAAAAAATATCCATTTCATCTTCACTGTCAGAATCAGTGTCAGAGTCATCATAACTATCGTAATCCTCCTCATAATCTTCCCCCTCCTGTGTACCTTCAGATTCATCCTCATAGGAATCACTTTCTGCTTTCATTTCAACTTGCTCATTTCTCTCTTGTACATCTGCTTCATACATCTCCCGTAAAGAACTTATGCCTCCCTCCTTTCTTCCTTCGCTCTTCACAGTAACTGGTAACTCTTGCTCCTTCTCTCCAAAACTTCCTTTTCCTTCCCTTTCCTCCTTAGGGATTCTTCCCATGGTTTTGGTACTTGCAGCAGCTGTATTTATGCTCTCAGGTTGCTCTTTCCCATTTACATGGACATCCTCTTTAGCATTAGCTCCAAGTTCTTGAAAAGAGGTGGTCTCTTCTCTTAGGGCTGTTAGACCACCTCTCTCCTCCAGAAAAACCAATGGAACTGATCTTCCAGCCAATTCTGGCTCTGGTGTATCATCATCCCCCATCTTCAAGGTATCAAAGCCCTCATCACCTTGAGAAGTGTCAGAGGAATCATCATCATCTGTTTGAGGAGTATTATAGACATCACTGTCTTCATCATCAGTCTGAGGTGTTTCATAGGCATCATCGTCATCCTCATCAAACTGAGAGCTGTCATCTTCAGGGGTTTCCTCACCACACTCATGCTGCAAGCAGGCACTTTCAAGCTGTGGAATGCCATCACTATCATCTACTGATGAATCAGAGCTAGTGTAGCACGGCACTAATCTGTGGAATGTAAGATCACTTTCTTCTGTTGTCAGCCCTTGTGCTGTGCTGTTACTGTCCCCCATAGCTGGTCCATCGTGTATAACAGTATTACCACCCAACAAAGAGCTATGGTGCATGTCTCTACTGTCTTCTAGATACAGTTTATTCTGAAAATCAATACAATCCTCCAATGACGGCTTTCCATGTATATAAGGATAGCCCTCTAGGGATGGTCTGTTAGGTACATCAGCATACTCCTGTAGAGGTTGCTCATTGTATTCATTGTCTTCGAACTGTAGTGTGTCACCACACTGACTAACCAATTCTTCTGGCAGTCTATATGCAGTGTCTGCACTGATGGATGAACAAAGACTTCTCTGAAAATCATCTTTCTTGCTGTTATCCAGTAACATTCTGCTACTGTCAGCTTGCAATATGTGAGGCCTGTATGGTGTGCACCTTTCCAGCTCCCTCCAGATTTTATCTGACAAATCATCCACATTCAAGAAATTTTGTGGGCTTTTATCATTCCTGTTTTCAGTACTCAGACTGTCACCCATATAAATCTCTTCTTTCCCTGTTTCTGAAATAGGACTTGGATTTAAGTCATTTGGAAGATATCCCTCAATGTTTCCTGAATTTGCCTGCTGATTGTTATGCTTACACAGTTCTGTCCACTCAGAAACCTCAAAAAAACCTCTGAGTTGATTTCTGTTCGTGGAATTTTGAGTGTTACTTACTACATTTCTGGGTTCTGCAGGGAGAGTTAACAACATCTCCTGTGTATATTCTGATTGCTCGGTGTCAGCAGCATTGCAAATATCTGGTCCACACTCATGAAGATCTTCTTGTGAAGATACATTATTTCCCAAATCATCAAACTGATTTAATTTACTGCTTTTAGAAGCATTCTCAACACCCGAAAGGTCACCCTGAACACTATCTGCTGACTTTAGGTTAATTCCTTTCGAGCTTACATATTTGTTACTAAACTCCATTTCTGACACACCAGCATTGTATGCAGCACCACCACCTTCCAGCAGATTATTGATGACCTCTTGCAGTTGTCCATCATATAACAGAAGTCTTCTTCCAGTGTTTGCATCCATATAACTATTTACCATCAGGTAAGATATGAATAGTTTCTTAGCTTGATCTAAATTATGACATACAGGGTCTTCTGTGCTACAATCTTCATGTTCTTCCTCTCGGTCATGAACTACAGATGGCAGAAATTCATATGATGATAACCATTTTGCAGCATTTTTACAAGGGAACTTCAATTCTTCTACATTGGGCATTTTATCTGGCAAAGTCACGTTGGTCAAAACAGATACAGTATTGCTATCTATGATCCCTGATTCTGCAGCCTTGTCAAGACTGATTATTTCACAAGTTTCTGGAATGTAAAGTGCAGCTATTTTCTTTCTATCATTCAGTATTTTGAACGCCAGCTCATTTGTTATCATATCTTGGTGCAAAGAAGTTGATACAGGGAATATTTCACCAGTGTGAGGCCAAATTAGTCCCACAAAGCCCCTCTGTGCTTCCAATACCAGCAGGGCACTGGTAGATGATATTAAGTTACATTGCACAGCTTCATCAACAGTCAACCGTTGTCCTGAATTTTGACAAAGGATTCCCCCAGTCTGAACCTGATGTGTGAGGATCCCGCAAGCAGTATCCTGATCTATCACCCCTTGTCTCACGGCCTCTTCCACAGTCATTCGTTTCCCTGAGTCAGGGTCAATGAGACCTCCAGACATTAACTGAGCACCCAGCAGCCTGAACATTGTTTCCCGATCAATGAGACCTTCATGGGCTGCCCTCAGAATAGTTATCCTCCTTCCACATTTCAACACAATTCTCCCTTTCTCTTGTGGTTTCACAGGTAGGAGTCTTAACCCTGTTCTTTTATGTATTATGCTTCTTTGAATCATCTGCTCAAGGGAAATTTTCTCAGCACAGTTGGGGTCTATGAGATCTTTACATGTGTCTTGTCTTTCCAGGAGTTTTGCATATAATGTTGGAGACATGAGGTTTCTCTGGAAAGCACTCTGCAAAGTCAGTTTGTCTCCAGTAGATGGCAAAATCAAATACCCACTTGAAAGCTGATTCTCAAGAATTTTAATAGCCAAAGGTTCTGAAATTAGACCTTGTTCTAAAACTGAAACAACCGGAATATTTGATAATGATGATTCTGAAATAAGCTTTTTTGCATCACTTAATTCCTCCAACTGCAACAGAATCTGCTCATCAATTAAGGCATGAGCTTTAGCTTCTTCCAAATCATAACACACTCCTAATTCTGGAGAAATTATTCCAGAAAGAATCAGCTGATTCTCGAGCAATCTAATTCCGGTGTCATAGTCAAGAAAACCTTTTAAAATAGACTGAAAGACTGAAAAGACTTCTCCAGTAGTTTGATCAATGACACCAGCAATGACTTTATTCACCTGGAAAGGAATATAAAAGAGAAGATATCAATATTTTTGGACTATATATTTTAAATTTTTTGATTTTGAATGCATGATAAGCAGAAAAACACGTACTTACCAGGCTTGGAGGAATGCTGTGAATGTTAGCAGCTCAAATGCGCAAGTGATCTATGTCAGTCACTCAAGAGCACACGATGTGATAAAAGATTTAAAATCAACATGCATCTGTGAATTGAAAACCTATGCTTTGCATACATAAACAGGGTTAGTGAAAGATAATAGAAGAAATGACTGCAGAGTGAGCAAATAGAACATATACCTGAAAGGCAAATTTTCATGCTATAAATGTCTGTGAAAGGTTAGAATATTTGGAAACAGTATGTGATTCAACACAACCATGCTATTCATGTTTACAGCATACAGCACTTCTGCATAATAAACTCAACAATATGGAATCAGATACTCTAGCACCAAATATTGCATTTAGTTTGCATGAAAAGCATGAAGTCAGTCTGGCAACATTATTTGAACTCATTACACAGACACTGCCTCTATATGTATATGAGAACACTCATTTGCAGCATAATTTTTGAGAACTCCATATTTAAGGCTTATATCCATTAACAAATGTATTTGTAGTGCCTCAGACCTAATCATGTTGTGTGTTCCCATTTTCAGATGCAGAAAAATTTTAAGAAAAACTGAAAGTAGATCTCTTCTAGGACATTTCTGAGTGATATATGGGAGAGATTATCATGTTATGGTGTCATTTTTGCAGCAGAAACACAAGTTTATCTAGCAGTCAAAGAATGGCTTTTAAGAGAAGAGTTAAGAGATGAATGATTTGTTTATCTTTCTTCATGCAAGGCACACATTATTAAGACTCTTCGCAAAAGAAGTCTGATGAGTAGAATGTTCATATGCACAGGTAAGGTCACACACAGTATTTTACAGAAAATACATAACACTTTCAGTCAATTAAATCTCAAATTCCTTCTACACACTGTTAATTGCAGTTTTTCTTTTGCTGATCATGTGGGGTTCAAAAACCATGCAGTAAATCTCAAGAGAGACTGAAATCTAAGTTTCTATCTTGTTACCTTTTCTTCCATCTTTTCATCACCCAGATACTGCGCTTCCTGCAGCTGCTTAAAAGCTTCATTGGATAACAAGCTGTAGCTCTCCTGGAGAGATCTGACTTGCTTTTCCATTTCATGTCGCTCTTCATCTGTCATTCTATTAGGAAAAAAAAAAGGAAGAAAGAGATCTCTTTGGGTAATTCATAACCTATTGGGAGTGATCGGCCTACCTTTACCTAAAAAAGTGGGGCAGAAATTGGTACAAGTAATCTAGAAAAAATACAGACTAATTACAAAGATGGTCAAGAAAGCTACAATCTGCTTGTAGTTATTCAGAAAAAAAAGCATTTCACCTTTGCATTTGCCTTTGTCTAGTGATTTTCAGTCAAGAGAGGCAACAAAACTAGCAAGCATGAGATATTTCAGCAATTTAGTATCTTAGATAGTCTTTTTTCAGACACAGATGAAACAAACTTGTGACATATAGTTCAAGTACTAATTTGCTACAAATCTGTTAATTATTTTGACTCCAAATGAAAATTTAAATATCTAATATTTTTAAGCTGACCAGAGGTATATAAACCAAGCCAAGTTCTTGAAATAAACAAAACTGCACCAAGTTTCACCAAATAGGATGGTAAAAATCATCCAAACTGGCATATCATCTGTACATGAAATACAACTGGAACTGTAAAATGAGGATAGGACTTATTTTTAAGCAAACAGTATGTATTGATTCAATTAATTTGTATTATTTGAAAAATAAAAAATGGCATACTTATCACTGTGCTTAGCTAAAAATGACTGAGTAGTCTGCAGAGCTTCAGCTATTTGTTCTTTTTTGGTTGACATTTCATGCAGGGAAATCTGAAAAAGAAGCAAACTGTGTTCAAGACTTAACTATGTACATAAATAAAACAAACATCAATCTATCTGGAACTAATCTCAATAATGTAAGAGTTAGATTTTTTTAAATACTGCCTATCCTTAGAGCAATATTATTTATTATGTAATTATATAATTTACATATGGATAAGTAATTGTGCTATGCCTTTTTGTTAAGTAAGCTGTTTGTATTAGAAGACTATCGAGCAAAACAAATAGAATTTATTTTAAAGTGTTATTTGTATGAAAATTACCCAATCATTTAAAATCACTTATAGTTGGCACAGTTTACAACAGCTTTATAAAAGTATGAGTACAATGGTCATGTTCAAGAAGTTGCTCACCAAAATGAAGGATAACAAATTTAAAAAAAAAAAATGTATCCTAAGACCACAAGCCTTCATGAAATACAACATCAGAGACAAATGCAATATCAGATGCCTGAAAAACTGAATTATTTATTAATATTCTCCCCACTATCAGTTCTGTCATCCCCACTAAAGCACTCATTGTGGCAGGGGAACTTGCGGGAATTTAATCATTAATTTTTCTGAGAAACTTCCTGCAGTGTCCTCAAAGAAAAGCACTCATTTTGGATAAATAAAGGCAAATTATCAAAGGGGAGTCTGCAAGCTGAAGATATGTTCAGCGTAGGTGCTAAGAGGACTTGAGCAAGGTGCCTGGACCCTGCATTCACCTTGGCCTGGACTGAACCAATTCTGTCCTTGACTGCATTGTGTCAAAGGGCCTGAACAGTTTTGCTTTGCAGTCACCACCACTTGTGCTGCTTGTACAGGAACCAAGAGCAGCACTGTATGCTCTACTCAAGAACGTGATGTGAGCAGGCTGAGGTAGCTGGTGGGGTCATGAGCTCCACTTTACTCGGAAACCAGTGTTGCTGCACTGCTGTGTGCACCCTGTCACCACTGGTACCAGCTTCTCCTCCCAGAACATGGCTACACCCCCTAATGTATTTCAACTATCAAATCACCACTTTCGGTGCTGCTACCTCACCAGGCTGTTTCACAAGAGAAGGAAACACCCTCAGCACACATCCATCTTCCACAGCAAGGGACTATGTTGTGAAGAAAGCCAAGGCAACTAACTCACAGGTTACCCACTGAGGGCTCAGGCTGGACAGGATAAATGACACCCACAGTTGCCGTGGTAAGCTGAGATGCCCTAAGGATTGAGCACTGGCTCAACACTGACAAAGGTTTGCAGTGTTGTCATTAACAAGGGCAGAAAAGGACCAGCACTGAATGTTTTTTGCAAATCCTGATCTAACTACTAGCAAGTTAACAATCAGTATGCTCAAATCAATACAAGCTTACCTCCTCCTATATATATATATAGGCACAAACTCAGAGCTAGCACTGCTTCTCTATGACCAAGCAGTCTGCTGGGTCTGGTGGTCATCAAGACTGCAGGTCTGCTGACCTGCCCAACAGCAAGCTTGATTTACACACACACTGCTCCAGTGGGTCTAACCAAAATAAAACCACAGGAACAGGCTGCCAAGACAGCCAAAATCATGTTTGCAGGACCACACATCAGGCCCTGTACTGAGGTATGTGGACAAGACACCACTCTGTGCCTGTGCTGCTCACTGGGCAGGCAGACCTTCACCTACTGAAATCTTTTAGGTGTCACTAAGCTATTTCATGAGACACGGCTACAAGGGGAGGTCCTAGAAATTATAGGAAACTTTGCAGATAGAAATTTATGGTCAGAGTTACAACTGTACACAGTGACAATGTACTTGTTGAATACAAAGGTGTCGAGATGGGCCACTCCAGCCTGTGGACTAGAGTGATAATTAAAGCCTCAGCCAACAGCTGCTGTACTTCCTAGGACAGCAGTTTTTACTTTCCCTTAAGAAGACCCATCCGCGTAATCTTTTCAACAGCAAATAAATAAAAAATTCCCTCTCAGGATCCTCCTACCAACTTCCTCCTTCCTGGTGCCCAAAGTGCCAATCTGCTAAAATGCACTGACACTCTACAAAGGCTGAGTTATGGTGTGCAGTGTCCTGTTTCTCTAAACTGATATTCTAAAGTGTTAGAATATGTCACACACTAGATTTATAAAAAGCAGTGTGAACTTCTTCCTGAGAAACATGCTTGTGTCCCTAAACATTGATATTCATGTACCCAGCCCTCTACTCACAATCAAATGTGAAATTCCACCTTGAGGAAAATGAGGATGGAGATTTGCAGGAAAAGAAGTATTTATGGAACATTTTGGCAAAAACCTAAAGACATTTGTGTACCTGCTGCTTAGGCAAGTCTGTCTTTTCAGCCTTTTCTCCTTCTTCTTTGCTGAGTGTCTTGCTGAGGTTTGACACCCATTTTAGTAAATCCCCAGCTTTCTCAACATGTTCCTTCTTTTCCTCTTCCATTGATTTCTGAGGAGCGCCACGAATTGTAAGAAAATGTAAAAGTAAATTGTTGAAATATGTAACATTAATGTTCATACAAAACAACTCTACCACAATGACATTATCACATAAACGTAAAATGATTTCTTTTTATTTATCACCACATGCATTACTATGACACTTCGATGTAGGAACAAAAATACCACATAGATATTAACAAAATAATACCTCAAATGATTTGTAATTATGATAAAGGTGCTTATTCATACACACATACAATCATTATAAAATTATTGATACAAGGAAAAAGCATCGCTATCCAGCCATTACTCAGCAGATAAAAATCTAAAAAAATTTGCATATAAAGTATCTTTGAATTGCTGCCTTTGCATTACCTTTAGGTGTGGATATGTACAGCCAGCATAGGATAACAGTATTTTGCAATCTATGTACATGGATTACTAAATTACAGTTGGGATAATACACTGCTTTTATGTCTACAGAAAAAAGAACAGTAACAGTAAAATACTGAGACATTTAATCTTTTTCTGCATAGAAGAACACATTTCTTTTCATATAAGTACAACCTGTTAGTAGGTGGACATTTATCAGTACTGAGAAAACATGCTTAAGCTCTTCCATGTATCACATGTAAAAATAAAGACGTTTTATTTCAATGGATTTTTTTTATTTGATATGCAATTGTATATAATTTACCTATTAGAGCGTGAAAACGTTTCTAAAGAGAAAAGTTACCTGGAGTGAGAAAAAAGCTTACAACTTTATTGTGTAAGTAGCCCACTGAAATTAATTAAATACCAGTGTGAGAAAAAGTACCTTTGCATGTGTGTTTACCACACTGCAGATTTAACCCTTGTATATTTTATTGCCACTTTCATAAAATAAATGATATCTACAAACTGATTTGTAATATTAAATTAAGTAACAGGTCACATGAAATACTGCACCGTGTTCAATCACAAAATGGGCAACGCCTTTCAGTCTTTAATGTAAGGACATGATCCTTGTCTCACCTAAATCTACCCTCCTTGCACTAATGTTAACTTCACCAACTTGAGTATAATTTCTCATTTACACTACCTGTATGTAGGTAATGTCAGAGAAGGCCTTCAGGGAAAGACTGAACACATCATTTTGAAACTATGAATCTGCCTGTCTATAAATTTTAATTTTGCTATAAGTAATATCTAAGTCCGGTTGCAGTGGTTTACACTAATAAGTGGTCTGTAACAATTAGTTTTACAGCAATTCATTATTATGCTAGAAAACATTTATGATTGTCCACAAAGGGCAATCTGGCCACCACAGATCATTTCCTTAACCTGAATGGGTTTTTCAGCAGGGCCGAAAATGAGTAGTAATACCTTTTGTCCACTATGAATTATAGTAAAGACTGGAAATTCCTGTTTTTATGGGCTGAGTTGCTTCTAACAACCGCAGTCCAGTGTGGCAATCAAAAACAGCTCTCTCTAAAGCTTCTTTGTAGGTTATCTTCTTCTTAGTTTTGGGGCATGTCAAAACTTTAGCATGTGATTTTTCACCCTTTATCTTTGTAGCTGTGACAGCATCAATAATACCACTCTTAATTGCATCTTCCATTGTTAATCTGGAATGAGACTTTGGATCTATCAAGCCACCAGTCAAGTACTGATACTCCAGGCAGCGCATGCCCATTTCTTTGTCTATGGCATTTAAATGCACAGCTTCAACAGCTGACATAACAGTGTTCCTTACAGGATGAATGATCCCAGTAAAGATCAGCTCACATTGCTG
The DNA here is from genome assembly GCF_003031625.1 of Empidonax traillii. Taxonomy (NCBI): domain Eukaryota; kingdom Metazoa; phylum Chordata; class Aves; order Passeriformes; family Tyrannidae; genus Empidonax; species Empidonax traillii. Next base: position 449,230 of record NW_020955436.1, on the reverse strand, counting down.
GATTTGCTTGGCACAACCATCATCAATTAACTCTCTTTGCAAAGCTTCAGAAACACTGTACTTTTTCCCAGTAAATGGATCAATTATACCTCCTGTACTAACCTGAGCTTCAAGACATCGGAGGGCAGTAACTCTGTCTACCAAATTTTTACGTGAGGCTTTCAAGACTGGAATTCTTTCGTTGGTTTCAGAAAGCCAGAACCCTGCAATTGGACTGTTTAAATCTTTATTTGGCTGTGAACTGCTAACTAGAATATCACCAAACTCATTAACTGTGATTAAGCCCTCCTTATACTTATCAACTGATGCTCTGTCAATTCTACCTTGATTTAGGGTCTCCTCAATATTAAACTGTACACCAGTTTTAAGATCTGTAAGCAAAAGGAAAGAATTCCCATCAGAGTCAAAACATGTAGACTCCTTCCAATCAAATTCTTGTTTTGAAAGCTCGAGATATGTAGCTTTATCAATACATTTCTTTTTATAAGCCTCGTATGATGTCATTTCAGCTCCTGTGTCAACATCTACTACAGAAGTTTTATGACTCCTCTCTGATGATGGGCTGCTTATTTTCCTTTCACCAGCTGGAAGCAGAAAGCATTTACTGCTTACACTGAACAAACACATTTTCAGCAAATCACAGTAGTACATAGCTTTCCTGTTATTTGGATTGTAAAAACATTTTGCATTACTAGAAGGTTCATGCAAAAATTTTAAAATTGTGTTATTAAGCAAGCCAAGATGCACGGCAGTTTCTGGAGGTACACGAACACTTCTTACAGGATCAATTACCCCCCCACATGCAATTTGAGCCTCAAGGATATTTTTGCCTTTTTGCCTCTCTAAAAGTCGAGCTTCCACAGCCTGAAACACAGAGAGCACTTTCCCAGAACAGCAATAGCCCAAAACAGCTTTCTCTGCCTCAAGCAGTCTACTCTTGAATTCACTGTCTGCAAGCCCTCTAGCAACCGAATCATCAACAGAGAACTTCTGACCTGTTGTGGGATCAATGATGAAACCAGTAGCTGCTTGGGCCTCTAAAAATGCTAATGCCAGTGCTTTTCCTATGATTCTTCTCTTTGCTGCTAAAGCAAAAGAGAGTATCTCTTTGCTGGATTCAAGGTACAGCCCAGCTATAGCTGTAGGTTTCGTTAAAAATTTTTCAAGAGTTTTCTGAATCTCATCAGTAGTTTTCTGCCCTGAAATGAGCTGCTCAGCTGAGAGCCTGTCTAAAAGTTTAACTTCAATCAACTGTCTGGCAGTTACGTCGTGTCGGAGACCTTCAAATTTAATAGCATCATACTCCTCTGTAAAATATTCCTGCCGAGTAGCATCATCAACAGTTCTCAAAATCTCTTCCCCTACGAAAGAGCTCATCTTTGCAATGTCTTCTTTCCTAAACCCTTCAGATGTTTTGTATCCCTCAAACATTCTTTCTTCATTACCAAACGTCTTGTCATTTTCTTGGTTTAATGTTGTGACTTCAACATGCATGTCATAGTGCTTGTTCTTCACTATCTGTAAATAGGAATTTTTTGACACAGTGAGAAATACAACTGCAGACCATTCTGTACGTAATTCACTCCTAAATCCACCACCAGAGAAATTAAAGGGAGAACTTGAATGCGAGTCAGAAAGGAGAACTGCTACTAGCATTAGAGAGAGTTTTGAAGTGCATTTGCCATTTCAAATATTTATTCAATAACACGAATATGACTAGATTAAGCATCAATAACTGTTCTTTCTACTATGTGAACCTACTACTGTTAATCAAAGCTTATTTTGACCAATAATGATACAACAGTGTATGTGAAATTCTGTTTCCAACACAAACTTTTAAAATAATGTTTCTAAGATATTAAAGAACCTGGTACTGAGGTCTAATGAAAAGCTTTTTATGTTGCATAAGAATGAAGGGGTTCCCTTCACCAAGATAGAGAAACATTAGAGAGAGGTGATAAAGTATAACTAAAAACAAACAAACAGACTAGTAAAAAGCAGACTAGGAAGGTAAACCCTCACAAAACGTAGTGTGTACCTCCAAGGGATGCAGTTTTACCACTCCTAATTCATGTTTTGCATCTTCTCCATGTCTAATAGTTTGTCTGGAACTGTGTAGGTTCCTGTTTCTCAATGTGTCCTTTTCAGAGGTTCCAGAGATTTGGCTTGCTTTATCAAAAGTTATCTGGAACTGTGTACTCATTTGTGAAACAAACTCTGTAAAAGACTGTGAGCTTGAATCTTCTAATGACTGGTTTATGGTTGACATCTGGAACTGCACCTCTCTTGGTGTTGTATCATCAGCACTCACATACAATGTATTTTCTTCTATTTGATCAGATTTAAAACCTGATCTCTCCTGTTTCTGCCTTAACAAAGGTGAGCTTGGTTTTGTACGTGGAGGAAGCTGTTCAAATTCTTTAGCTGTGGCATCACTCAGGTAATTGAAATCATTCCCTCTTCTCTCACAGCTCCATTTAAATCCAGAATCTTGGAGCTTATTACTTTGCTGAACTTCATTCTGTAACAAAACAAACCTGTGTTCACTCTCCCTGACCTGCAGATCCATTTTCTGTTTCAAGGTCTCAACCATGCGCTTCTGCACTTCCAATTCTTCCTCAAGTTTCCTGCATTTCTGGTGATAGTCCATTTCAGTTTGCTTCCCTTGCTGCAGCTGTTCATGACATTTTTTAAGCCTTTCTTGTAGATCTTCCATTTGCCTCTTGTACAACATGATGTTTTCCTCAGCCATATGCTTTTCTTGCTGAAGAGCAACACATTCTAGTTTTATGCCAGAAATGTCCTTTTCTGTGATGCTATGAGATTCTAGTAATTTTTCAACTTTTTTCCTAAATTCCTCTGCAGAGTGTTTAAACTTAATGGATTCTTCCTGAAACAGAATCATCTTCTTGCGTGCCATCTGTTCATCCAGAGTCTTCTGATGGAGCTCATCCTGCAATTTTTTTAATTTGCTACTTAGGTCTTGTATATGAGTTTGTTGTAGCTGGATCTTCTGCTCACTCACTCTCTTTTCCATGGTTAGAGCATTCATTTGAGCATTTAAATTTTTAACCTCCTGGTTAATGGTGAGGGTGGAAGCACTTTGTTTATCACAGTTTTGTTTATATTCCCTCGCTAGGTCTTTTGTTTTTGCTAGGTCAACTTCTAGGCCTTTGATTTTACAAATATATTCTTGCTCAATTATTGTTTGCTTGTGCAATTGTTCATTTGTTGTGTGCAATTGTTCTTTGAAACCATCTGCTAGGGTTTTTAATGCCTCATTTTTCCTCTGAATATTTTGTTTTTCCAAAGCCATCTTCTCTGATTCAGATAGAATTTGCTTCATCTGTAGTTTTGTATCAGTATTCCATTTATTAAGGTCCTCTATCTGTCGTTTCAATGTTTCTGACACCTGATTGCTTTTGGCTAATTCATTCTTCAGCATCTGAATTTCCAGCTGGTTTTCTTTCTCTTCTTTTGTTTTTTGAAGCAACTGTTCTTTAATTTTCTTATATTGGTCTTGAAGATTATCTGCTTCTCCTTTGCATGACTGTGTTCTATGTTCAGCTGCCAGTTTCTCTTTTTGAAGAGAACTGATCTGTGAATTTAAATGTTTGATAGTGATTTCAGTTTTTGTCTGTGATCTGGTTAACTCCTCTACTTCTCTTTTTAGCTTTGTCTTTTCTTGCTGAACAGATTTCAGCTCCTCCTGATAGTTCATCTTAATTTTCTTAAGATCCATAGCTTCTTGCATCACTTCTTCAGCTTTACTTGTGGCTCTCTGTAGCTGCCTGTCCAGTTCTTTCAACTGCTGCAAATATCCTTGCTCTACTTGGTCTTTTTCCTCCAACTTAATTTTTAGGCATTTAAGTTCATTATTGACTTTATCTAGTTTTTCTTTTAATAAACGAGACTTTTCTTCTGTTGATGATTTTTGAAGTTCAATTTCATTCAGTTCATATTTCAGGTCTTTAATAGTTTTATCAGCTTTTTTGTTAGCAAGGGTTAAGTCATTTATCTTCTGCTTAAGTTCTTCTACTTTTTTGGCTTCTAATTTCTTCTGGAAACTTGTAATTTCAGAGTCAGTCCTACACTGGCTGCCTTGCCCAGCAGTGAAAGTTGTCAGGGAAGTTTCTCTAGTTACAGAGTATCTTCCTTCAACAACTTTCCTTCTAGCTTCAGTTTTCTCTCTTTCTTGCAGCTTTATTTCTGATAGGTTCCCTTGAAATTCAAGATCTTGTTCCATTTGCTTGATAAGCTTCATAAGTTTCTCCTCTCTGTCTGTTTTTTTCTTCAGCTCTTGCATTAAGGTTTTTTTTTGTTTTTCTAAATCATGAAGATTAGTATCTTTTCTTCTTAGAAGCTCTTCCAAGTTTCTTCTGGTAAAGGCACTTTCTTCTATTTGATTTCGAAAAGCACGGAGGTTTTCCTCCAGTATACTTCTTTGAGTCTCTGCCTGAAAAATGAACTGCCTTACACACTCCAGTTCCTGCTCTGCATCTGCTTTCTCTTTCTCCATGCACTCTAGATCTATACGACACTGCTTTGCCTCTTGCTCAGCCTTGGTCTTCTGAAGACGGATTTCTTCCATGTCCTTTTGCTGTTTCTTACGCTCTTTTTCTGCAGCTTCCCTCACTTTAGGGAGCTCCTGTTCCACTTGGATTTTCTGCTTCTTCACGTTCTCCAACATCTCCTCAAGTGCTTTTACCTTTCCTATGAGTTTTTTATTCTCATCAACTGTGTTACTTTGCTGTGCCATTAGATCTGAATATGCCTGACGTGTTGACGCTTCCTTGTTCTTTAAAATCTGTAAAAGTAAGACAAGTTGGAATGTACTTTTTGTAATACAACATAGAAAACATATTAGGCTCTTAGAAAAGCAGAAGGGAAAATACTTACTCATCTATAAGGTATGTCCAGAAAGTAGGACGAGCAGTTCCCACCACCATCACCTTCTCTTGAAGGCTTCAGGAAGTTACCATTAGCCAAATATGAAACCCTTGACAAAGACATCCACAAAGCAAAGAGGTCCTGAAGGCTCTCATTTCAGTCAGGTGCCTCCTAGCAGTAAGCAATGCCAAACTGCTCACCAAACAAATAGGCAGAGCAAACAGTAAGCCAAACACAGTGTGCAAGAATCCCCAAGAAGAAAAGTGGTCTACCATTTCTGGATCAGTTGAGCAGGAACTGGAAGAAGGATTTAAGCTTGCAAGCAAAAATAACACAGGTTCTGAACTTCCCCCCAAGAACAGAAACAATGCAACAGCTCTGGAAAGAGAAGTATCTAAACCCCAGCACATCTCTGATCCGTAGTGTGCTCCACAGTCCCAGTGCCTCCACTGGTGCTGCCGGGGGACTGGTAAGAGCACAGCTGTTCTGCAGCACAGGCACAGAAATATAAACATGACAATTAGGAAAATCCTAGTGAAAACTAGTTGGCTAGTAGTCTCCATATATTGGCAGATCCAGGGCAAGTCTTACAAGCAACATGTGCAATCATTGGTAATTATATGGCTTAAGCTATACATACCTTGTCTTCATTAGCACTGTTATGATGTTAAGGTACCAAATGTGAGCTAACATCAAGTAAGAACAGACCTATATTCCTATGATCATACAAACAAGGTACGAAGAGTAATTATAGCAACATTTTCAAATAAACAAAATGCTGGGTTAGTTAAAATTTACCAGATTTACTTGATTTTTCACATGATATATGAAACATTTCCTAAAAGGCTAATGCAAAGGCAGCTTCCTCAGTTCCTCTCTATATTTCTCTGTATTAAAATTTTGAACAGCCTCCAATGGAAACAAAATGTTTAAATTGATTTGTTATCAGATCTCTTATGCTCCCATAGACACAAATGTATTATGCTTGAAAAAGAACTAAAAATACAGATACAGTCATAAACTATATCTTCTTAGATTTCATTTTTGCTAAGCAACATGGCTGAGCATCAGCTGGGTGGAGAAAAGGATGGCAAATAGTAACACAAAATAAATATCAAAATAAATGTCTAAGAATTTTTAAAAATTAAGCATCTCAAAATACACAGTAATTGATACATAATTAGCATTTCATTGTTTAAATTATGTTCAATCAGCCTTAAATCACTTGACATATTTTGAGATTCAAATGTTGATTTGGATTGATTTAGAATCATTATTAGATTAACTGTTTCATTTGCATTCCATAAAAACTCTGGTACCTCAGTAATAGTTGTGCTTCTTTTCTCTTCATTATCTTTGTCTCTCTTTTTTTGCTTTTCTTTTTTTTCAAATGAGGTTTTTTCCCCTAATTTTTCCCAGAATGTCTTCTGGAGTTTAGTGTTTTTTCTGGGTACATTTGTGCTATGACCTTCATCTCTACTGACCATTTCTGCAACTAGCAACAAGTCTTTACAATTCTGACCCTGCTCTAACCTGTCTTCACCATTCTGCTTCTTCCCACTCATATTTATGTTGCCCAAACCATATATGTTGCCCTCTGATATTTTCTTCACACTTAATTTCTCATTTTGACTCAAAAGCTTTTTTGTTAATCCATGTTCTGACAATGGAAAATAATCCTCTTCCCCAGAAATAATTTCTGAGAGGCTAAAATCTGCATTTAAATCACCAGCATTTCCTAACAATTCTGTACCTAAACTTTGATCGTTCTGCACTAGTGACACTTCAAAATCTAATGGATAAGATTCAGAGACTTTTTCTGCATAGTGATTCCCTGAAATATTTCCTGAAGAAGCAGCTGAAATTTCTTGCATTATACTCTTGGCTTCATCTGAATTTAAATTTGATTTTTCTAGGATTTCGTTTTCTGCCAGGAAGTAACTTTTATCCAGAGATTCTCTCTTCGTTTTGACAGTATCTGTCTCAACATTACAATAAACATCTGGATTGCTCATAGATTGCAAATTTGTTTTTTCACTTCCACTGTGCACTGCCAGCTCCCTGAAAGAGGATGCAACTTTATCTAAAGATGTTGCATCCCTCGCACCTAAAAGAGAATCACCTTTTTCATAACACACTTGAAACTCTCTGTCTTCAGAGTTTAAAGTATTGTGGCTATTGCTTTCTGTAAAGCAATGTTCTTTATGCTGACATTCAAAAAGAGGTGAAAAATGTTGCTGTTTGTGAGGGCTGATACCCAGGGCATGCTTTCCAGCTTTTGGAGTGACTTCAGATTTCTTCAATGTTAGCTCAAAATTAGTTTCTGAGCGCACCTCACATTCTTCCTCTGTTGAAACATCACTCCCTGCCTTCCTTGAATTCTTTTTTCTTACGGTTTTGTGTATTATTTCCACTTCAGGCAACTTCTTTGATATTCCCTCTGTTTTCCGTCTCTCTCCTTTTACAATTTTCTCATTTAACATTTCACCAGGATCATTACTCACACTCATATAGATCTCAGCTGAAACAAAAAAATCTTTTCTGCCATTTTTTTCTTCTTTACTTTGATTACCAAAACCCATTAAACTCTCTTGCTCTCTATGTAGCTTATTGTCTCTGTTGCCACTAATGCTACTTTCTTGACCACTGAAATTGAAAAGTTGCTCTGATGTTCTATCAGTTTTGATTTTATCATATCTGTCTACATTTAATTTTCTGCTGTCAATTTCCAATTTATTTTCTGTGTGTTCAGGTTTACTGGAAGAGTTATCTTTTTGCAAATATTCCACATCCATCATGCTTTCATTAGGTTTATTTTCCTCTCTCAATTCAACAGCTTCATTGCAATTCAAACGTTGAAAGACTTCAGCTGACTTCACAGGTTGCTGGAGTTCACTCTCTTCTGGTAAACTCTGAGCATGACAGCATATGGATTAAATTGAGATATTATGGAAAGCATCTTATTTTTTCCTTATTCTATGCATTCTTAATGCCAATACTGAGAGTTAAGAAAAAAGACTGGCATGAAAGAAAATCTTGGAACAATCATAGACTTCAGAAGTCTGATCCCAAAAGAAAAAAAAATCATTCCTCCTTTGAAAAGGATTATTATTTTTCTGATTTGCTACCCTGATTGCAAAGAAAAAAAACCCTCATATTATTTTGAGACTGAAAACCTACTTAAGTAATCTTCAAAGAAGCTACCAAAGATTTAGAAGGCTGCCAGGGAGTGGATGAGAAGGGAAGATGGGGGGTATTGGATTTCCAAAAAAGCAGTCCTGGAGACTCAGAGCAGACTGAAATTCAAAACATTTTGAGAGATTCCATTTGTTCTTGAAGAACGTGAAGCCTATTGACATTCACAGGTTTCCTGATCCTTGTTCTTTGTTTGACTTTTTATCTTTGATGACATTAGGATTATAAGTCATACTAAATCTTCAGTTATGATGACTACTTATCAACAAATATTATATATTTCCATCAGTTTACTCCACCACTTGATGATGCACAAAGATGTAATGCTGTTAGTGTTACAGTTGATTCAGAGGTAATTTAATAGCAAGAAAAGCCAATAAAGACAAAGCCAGTGCCAGAATTATAGAACTCTGGGTTTTTCTGTAACAATAACATTAAAATTTACACCCATACAATAGTGTTCTTCAATTTAATCCAATTTATAAAGTTTATACTAAAATAATGTAGTCCTTAAAGAATGGCTGTATATAATCTCTTTCAGAAAAAAATATTTCAAAAGAAAGTGAAGAATTTAGAAGTATTTTTTCTCAATTATTTGGAAGGTTGTCTCTCCAGGAAACATGTATTTTGAGTACTTTGTCAGTCTAATAATCTACTCTTGTTAATACAATTCAACACCAAGCATAAATAAAATGCTATTTGACTCCCAGGAAACAATGTGGCAAGAAGGACAAAAGGAAAAAAAATCTGAAAATGTCAAAGAAATTTCTGAAATTAAGAGGTCATCATACCTCCCTGCTAAAAGAACTTCCTTACATGTTGTTAAGTGGACCAGAATGCATACTATGGAATATTAAGAGGCCTACACAGGATATCAACGGTGCCTGCACAGTAAGTCTGCCCTCACCTTAATGTCTGCATTTATCCAGAAGATCAAGCCCTAATACATTAAAGTATTAAAATTGAATGTATGTAATTGCATCTCCACCAGAATATAGTGAATCATATGCTTCTTTTAGGTGGAGGAACTGGCAATGTGTATGGATGGTTTGGTGCTACATTCCTGTACAATGTGCACTACATAACAAATTTTAGTTTTGTGAATAATTCCAATAGGTATATTGCTGTTTGTTTGCCTAGATGTTTTTTTTCTTTGGCTGACTGACAAGGAAGGACCTACCTCTTCCTCTTCCAGTCTTTTCAAAGAATCCCCTGCAAACTTAATGTATTGGGTCATCAAGGTCACTAAGGCAGTGTAACGAGTCCGTAAATCCATGAACTGTAGAAAAACAGGGAAGGGAGAAAGGTGTGACAAAGGAAAACACTCCAATTAACCTCAAAAGAAGTGATAAACACTAATCTAGAACCTATCCCAATTGTCATTTCAAAATTCTGATGGTGGAATCTGAAGTCCTAACTCTGATTCCAAAGTTTAATGCCATCAACAGGGTCTACTTGCACAGATAAATCCTAAGGATCTATGAGGAGATCCCTAAGGAGAAGAAACAGAAGACAATATTTTGACTTCATTCTTTCCCCTCTAATAACAGGTTGTAAGAGGGGCAAGCAGTGCTGGTCACTATTCCTCTCTCTTACAGTTATCAGGGAGACAGATTTATCTTTCCCACCCAAATGAGGCTGATTTGCCTTGGAATCTGTCAAAAGATCCAGATCTGGTAAGTTTTACCTTAGTTACAATGAAAGCTGACCCTGTTTACTGTGATCAAGGTCCAGCCCAGAGGTAGTAATAAATAGTTTTACTGAGATTAAATTCTCATACAGCTTTTTATTATTTGGATGACTTTTGTTCATCAACTACAATATACAGTCTTGTTGCCTAAATACAGCATAATGACCAAGAGAATATTTATCATATCATGTATCTACAGAGAAAAAAAATAATCTTGCCTGAGTTATCCTCTTTAATCATTAATAAATCCAAAAACCTATTCTTGTGTTTATGCTGTTTTAAGCAAAGCATTTTCCAGTCACAAGAAATCCATTTACCTCTTGAATAATGAAGTCTGATGAGCTTTGCATTCTTCGGCGCTTCACTGGAGATTTTTGTTGGGAGTCAACCATAGCTCTGTAGGTCATGGTCTGTAACTCATAGTCCTGTAAAAGAGAAAATACAATAAATGATTGGCATCCTACATGATACTGACACTAAAACAATAGGATTACAAGTGTAATGTTATTTGTTACCTTCACAGCAGCTGAGTATTGCTCTGAATACTTCTGGCATTCATCTATTTTGCTCTGTTTCATTTCAATCTCAGAAACCAGCATCTGTAAAATATGAATCTACATTTTTATCTTAAAAAGTTATTTTTATTACTATTATAATTAACATTTTTACTTTATCTGATATCATCTAACATAAGTAGATGTTTATCTAACCTCTAGTTTATCAAACATCCAATATGTTCCTATCCATGTGTGTTCAAGTAATTATGCTCAAGCCTATGTCCTGGGCTTCATCAGATTTAAGGTACAAAAAAAGTGAAAAAACCTGCCAGGTTTAAGTGAACTTAAACCAAAATCAGGAATATACCATTTCACGCATATAGTTTGTTATTCTGTCTCCTATTTAAGTTGCATTTCCTTCTTGCAGGAGACAGCTGTTAAGCTTCCATAAAAACATTTCCACACCCATAAACACTAACAGCAGTACTGAATACAAAATTATGTGATAAGGACAGTCCAGAATTTTTAAGGTTTTGATCTTCTTTGCAAATTTGAGGACCAAACATTCTGGTCTATAAAATGACAATCATCAGTGATATATCCATGGCTGCATTATAAAGAGGAAACCATATAATCTTATGATTACTTGGAATTTTACAGTAGGGGCAGATGGATACAAGCACCTCACAATAAACAAGACTGACATCACTGGCTTAAACTGATATTATAATTCTTTGGTCATTACAGCAGTGCTTTCCCACATGGACATCCCTTTCATACCTTATGTTGGTTCAACTGTTTAGCCAAAGCTTTGCTATTTTCAGGACGTATTTCTTGAATCTTTCGCTGAGTATCTTCCACTTGTTGAATCCAAGTATCCAAAGAATTGTAAGTATCTTTATAATACTTCAGAGATTTATTAATACCTTCTAAGTCACGCAACCTGATTTTATTTTAGAAGATAGGTAAAGGAGGAGAAGATGATTATTAAAGACAAAAAACACTTGGAACATACTAAAATAAAACTTAATAAACAGCAAATTCACTTCTCAAACAGCCAGGCTCCCAGCTTCATGAAGCCTTTTCATTTGTTGTAAAGGACATCCAGGAGAGATCCAGGAGAGATTACAGAAGAAACTCTGCATATATCCCTTATTAGTGTGCTCATCTGCTTGAAACTCAATGAGTGCAGGAAAGCCCAAGGAAGAGGGAGGGCTCTGCAACTCCATTCAATTCTGTTACAAAAAGTAAGAGTATTTCAAATGCGACCTACAGGTCAAGAAGAAGTGTGCTGTGCTGGAGTTAAGTAGCAGTTCATCGTACACTCTGTGCCTCCACAAAACAACCGATTTACACTAAAACTGAAGACCGCTAATGCGCGAAAGTAATCAATTCTGTATGTCCATTTTTAAATCATGGTTTTGGCCTATAAAGAGAGTTCTGTGTATTTTGTCATTCATTTTCATACTGATGGAAATATGACACTTCTTCCTTCGTGATCCTTACACTGTTACACATATATCATGGTGTGATTTTGGCGGTTGCTCTGCGCAGAGCCAGGAGTTACACTCGATCCTTGTCGGTCCCTTCCAACTCAGGATATTCTAAGATTCTACTTAAAAGCTCATATAAATATGGCCACTCAACACTGCAGGATAAACATACTTATTACACAACATTTTACAGTTTGACTAGGAATGAATACTTGGAATTGCTCTAGTGTTGTTCTCAGGATACCAAAAAGAGCAAGCAAAGGAAATGGTATTACTCAGGTTTCATACTTAAGCATGTTTAAAAGTTAATAACCATGAAAAAGAGAAAAGATCATGATAACTGCAGCCAATATTTGTACATATTTTCTGTATAATGATCATCACTGTTAAGCTGGTAGGAAGCAAGCAGAGATAACATTTGCAGAAAGCAGCCTGTTTACAGCTCTGTGCTGCAACTACCACAGTCTGTCTTATTTATATGAGAAGCCACTACGCTTTAACAGCCATTTTCCAGCACAGTCTATTCAGGATGGAGTCCTGTGAGGAAAGCATGTGGTTCATGCTTACTCTCCAAGGAAATAAGGAAATTTCAGTACCTCTTAAAACCACTGTTTAATCATTTAAATTACGTTAAAATATAAAATGATGAAAAATCTGAGGTGGATTTAAAGCTAGTCATTCTGCAGTTAGCTTTAAGTGAGCTGGCTTTTTCTCATCTTCCATCTAACTTCCACCAATGTTAAACAGACACAATTACATTAGTTAATTGCAAGTGAAAAACTTCAGTATTGCACCTGAATGGATATTCACCCCTTAGATAAGAAGGATGAAAATGTGACAGGCTGTTTTGTGAACTTTTACATCAACAGGACTATCTTCAATGCTCTTGTTCAGGTTATCTATAATGATAAACTGAAGTACATTTTAAAGAAAATAAATTCAGACTGTATAGTACAGACTTCCTCAACTTGCTCATATTTTGTTCTTCAGTCTCTACAGTTCTGCTTCCTTCACATACAGGAAACAGAACTGTAGAGACTGAAGAAAAAAGTATTTCCTGGACTGTCAAGTATGGACATCGCCTTCAGAACTCCAGGGAGGTGTGTTCTGCTGTATCAGTGTAGGTGTGCATTTGAGTAATATTTTTCAATATCAACTTGACAGTTAAGGCTTGAACTTAGAGCAGCATCTCAAGTGGATATTGAGGTTGTGCACACACCCCCAAAAAAAAAAAAAAAAGGCAACTCACCAAAAAGTTATTGCACCAAAATTACCATCACAGAAGTCAATGGAAGCTAAGGACTTCCAAATTTAGCACTTGAATCATTAAAAGCAAATTAACATTAGTCCAATCATAACTGATGAATCAGTTCATCAGTTTAGCCTGTCAGAACTAATTATATAAAGAAACAGATGGTATTTCCATAGGACTGCCAGCCCTTTCTGCAGGCTTTTTCTGTCTGTTTTTTTTTTTTGAAGAAGAAGAAAAAAGACAATTTGTCTCTACTGTGTATCGGTAAGTTGTAACTAAATAATCTTGTTCATCTTTTGGTGCTTAATAGTCAGAGACATTTCCTGTGGAAAAGTAAGGCAACGATGTCAACAGCACAAAACCAGCACAGAAAACTATTCAGACTTATTTTAGCATGAATTTCTGATTGCTTTTCTTTAGAAATAATAAAGCCAGTATAGAACATGAACAATTTATAATAAAACGTTATACAAACCTATTTTCAATTTGAGAATGAACATTTTGCCACCTCTCGGCCAACTGGTCCACTTTTTCTTTATGCCAGTCAAAGTCAAGATCACGTTCCTTGTGCATTTTAAACATCTGATCACTAATCATCTTTGCCTTCTGCAGTTCATCCTCTAAGGCATGGAATGTTTGTCTTTTTTCATCTACTTCCGATCTCCATTGCTAGTATATGAGAAATGAGAAATTGTAAATAACTCATAAATTATGACACTATTTTATAAATTAGTATTTTATATGAGTAAAATGTATAAATTAATCAATAACAATGTTTTAATTAATATTTTACTTCTGATTGCTCAAATACTTAAATGGTGCCAGAATGGGTCTGAAGCAACTAAAAGCTATAAAATGCAAAATAATTCCACGTACCAGCAATCCCTAAGACATGTAAATCAAATTAACAGTTATCAAATTAACACAATTACCTTATAAACTACAGCTTTAAAAGAAATCATTAGGTAGATGCCAATCATTCTAACAGAAAAAAAAGCATTGCTCATATTTTGCAATATCAAAATGAGGTATATAAAACAAACAAAAAATGCTTAAGTTCAACCTTTCCATTTCTCAAAGATATATGCCCAGCTTCCTAGGAAACTCTGATTAGTATACTATAGCAATACTAGGATTGCTATTGTGGTCATGTTTAGATAACATAAATATAACTCTATGTTTATGTTACCTATGTATATGCTACCTTGTGAAGAGAAAAAAATCTTACTGCATTAACAAGTGCCACGCTTGGAAGTTCAGACACTACACAGCACTTCGTAACAGCAGGAACAGGTTTTCAAACTACCCAGTTCCTAAGGTTCCAAAGTAAGTTTTTTCTGAGATGTCAACCCCAATAAAGACTAAAACTAAATACACAAGCCAATTTTTTATACACTATACAGTATAGCATAACCAAGTCAGGTGCTACGAGACAGATTAATTTCTCTTATTTTTTGATTTGCCCATGAGAAGGCACCAGCCAACACTTACCTTTAATGTACCCATCAGGTTTTCAATATGGTTTTTGTCAGCCATTACTGCCTCTTCTTCACACAACTTAGTTTCATAGTGTTTTACTAATGATTCTGCTGTTTGAGTGTTTGTCAGGACCAAATTTATAGTTTTTAATCTGAAAAACAGAAATCTCCTGTTAACTGAACCATCAATAACAACATTCAACACACTTGTGTTCTTCAGTCTATTCATGTCATGAGGCACCCCTTTTATACAGTGTTAAATATTAACTCTGCTTTCCTAGATTAATATTATTCATACTCATATCTTCAATTTATTTTGAAGAGAAAACTGTGAACTAAAAGGTGTGATGGAAGATACCCTAGTACATACTTATCTATGAAAATGGAAGACATGGAATAAACTTGATTCATGTTTTGTATAACAACATTGAGCTCAGAGCGCAGGGTAGGGACTGAAGGTGAACCAGCAGCTTGACCGAAAAACTCTTCACATTTATCTGTGATGGCTCCCAAGTCATCCTTCAGTCGATCCAGTTCTTTCTTCAGTTTCTGTAAAACGAAAGGTGATTGACAGTGCTTTCATCCTACATCAACCTGATATATACTCTACATACCACTATCAGTACAGATATGCCCTTTGCTTGTTTCATGTGGACAACATTAAAAAAAATAAAAAGATATACATTTATAATAGGGAAACTAACAGAGTCATCATTTATCAGCATTTTCTTTCTCACAAACACAAGCATTATATTTGACTCATCTTTACAAGGTGCAGTGTAAATCTTCCTGGCTACACTCAAAATATCTGCGTATATTTGTTTTTAAATAAAGCTCTTTTCCTAGGTAAAACAGCCTTTCTCAAAGGCCCACCTCTTGCTCTGAAATCCTAAGCACATTTTCATGTACATCATCCCTTTCCATTGGTGTTCGGATCTGCCGTATTAACCGTTCCTCACAAGTCTCTAGCCGTAGTCTGATATTCCTGACTTCAGAGATGTACAGATTGTAAATAGATTCTTCCTGCTCCTCTGTTGAAAGAAATAAGGCCCATGTTAGCAAGCAAAGTCATCATGTCATTTTCAACATATTATCTCATGAAACACTTCATAAAGTCATCATTCTACAAGACTTGGACTCAATGATTTTTATGGGTCTCTTCCAACTTGGCATACGCTGTGTGATTTCTGTGTGAGGTCCTTCTGAGACTGGTTGAAATGAAACCAGTTTCCATTGGAATTTTGGCTTTAAGGAAGATTTTAGGAATCCTTAATTTTTGTTATTATTAGATGATTTCTTCACCCATGAAAAACTTTTGTCTGTGGCCATGCATCCCAGACACAGGCATCAACCATCTGCAGACTTTGCTAAACTCAGTGACTGATTCTCTCAATTAGTGATATCAGGTACATTAAATTCTCTCTTTCCAGTGCACAGGGTAACACATCTTTCCTGAAGTGCAGTGAACTGTGCTAATAAAGTAAGCAGCTTTGCACTACTGTATTTCTTGAAATCATTAGCTACTCAACAGTAAATCAGAACAGACATTTTAAGCTTTCTATTCTCAAAAAGAGTGTTAAGAGAACAGTAACTACAAGCATTCTGTAAAGCTAGAGAAATACCTAGGATGCTTTTCTTGCCTTAACAGTTCGAAAAAAATTTTCATTCTCTTATGAAATCAACAAAGTAATCAAGTTGTATTTTCAGCATTCAAAAACAAGACAGGTGGGACTAAACAGTGAGCTGTAAAGCATGTAATAAATTCTTAAGTGTAAAATTTGTGTAGTACTCTATATATTAAGTAACAACAATATTTGGTGCATAGGTTAATATAGACAAAATAAAAAAATTAGAGCTTCAGTACAATATAATTGTGCACATTGTTAAAACAACTCTCTGTTCAAAATAACAGAGGTGACAACAATATCAATATGATAAAACAGATCTCAGGATCAACAACTAAAATCTCTTTCATGAGGGAATCTTTCTAGTGCTCTAAACTGAGTTTTACCTCTTTCTGCAGACTTAAGAAGCTCTTGATAGTATTGCTTGCAAACATTAACTTCCCTTTCCAGCTGTGCTGTATCGGAGCTTGTAAAGATTTTGGACTCCCGGCTATCTTCCAAAAAATCATCAAAGCGGGACTGCAAATTGCTTAGAACCTGCTGATGTTCACCTGGTAGCATCGTCTTTATCTGCAACAGATTACAAACCCAAAGCACAGTCAGCAATGATCCATCACTCACACAGTTCCCAGTAACGCTTTTTACCAAAAAACAATAAAGACAAATTACTAAGATGGTGAGGTCAAAGAATTGAGGTTGTGAAAGCTTAGTGTTCCTAAGCTGGAGTCCACTTGACAGTTGACAGTTGACACTCACCATAAAATCCTTTCTCATCTTTAATGACAGTAATGGGCTGTGATAAGACAAACCTACATCAGACATCATCTGATGACCAAGCAGCAACAAACAAGCACCAAGAGTCATACAAGTAGGGACACCTCAAGAATTATCTCAGATTCCTCTTTCCAACAGTAACAGTGATAGATTAGGAGGGAAAATGTCGTTTTGGGTACTGCAAATATTATGGTAATGGTTTGTGATCTTACCCACTGTTTTAGCCAGAAAGAACAGTAATTTGATCTATATCACTATTTCATTTCTGACAGATTGGGCCTAACTAGCTATTTAACATTTCAAGTTACAGATACGTACGAGAATGAAAAAATGCATTATGGAGGAATAAGTGTTCAGCTGTCTTCTGCTTGAAAGACTAAATGTTACTTAACAGTTGTTCCACTGTTAGTCAGAAGTTGAAGCATGATGAAATAATGGTCATCTTCAGGAAGATAAACCTTAGCCTAATGAAGCTAATCTTCATTAGGCTATCTTCAGATATCTTCAACATAAATGCAGAAAGCTAGACCTTTGCAGCATAAAATGCAGGATTTAGTTAGTGTTCATTGCTTCCAAGAGGTCTCTGCTCACAACAGGAGACCAGGCTGCAAGCAGTTTTCCTGACACCACCACTCTGCTCCTTCCCCAAACCTAGCTGTGAAAAGACTGCTCAGATCAGGACAGAACATTGCACACTGGTAACCAGAACGGCCTCTGCTGCCAGCTAATCCCACAAGAAAGATGAGGATTGCTGCAAATCACTGATTATACATTTCCAGGAAGTGCATCCTATGACTTCCCAGCAAATGGTTAAGAGCCCTTCCTACTCATAGCACATACCGAGGCAACATTGCCAGCTCTAACAGCTTCGATTTCATTTGTCAGGTAATGCCAGGACACCACACTCTTCATGTTTACATGTGACTCATGCCAAAGGGCCAGAACATTCTGAAATTGTTGTTCAATCCTGAAATATGAAAAACAAACAAACAAACAAACAAATTTAGATCAGGGTAACACATGAAAAAGAAAAAAAATAACCCACAAAAAACTCCTGTGAGATATTCTCTTAACCCAAGCTTCATATAAATTAATTTTAACAGAAAAATAGGCAGTTTTGTTTTGTCCCTACCTGTTGGCTGTATCTATTGCTTCTTTGTTTGGTGGAGGAACTGTAAAGCACACAGATGGAACCATGGCCTCATTACCACTTGGGCTAATGACTTTCCATTTAGCACGATGGGAGTTGTTTGCTAACACACACTCATCATCTTTGTAAATAGTTATCTAATATTAACAGAAAAGCAGAATAATTTGATGAGTCAAGCATTACGAAATAATTGTACAAAGCACTTCTGCAAATGGTGTCTACAAATAAGCAACAGAACAACAAAACCAATGTTCCAACACAGGGATTTGCTCTTGTTTACTAGGGTGGAAGAAATTTAGAGCCTAGCTTCTCCAGGAACATGGTAATTAACAAAATCTTAGCTGAATTCTCACATCTGTAATTGGTTTGAAGAAATTCAAGTTTCTAACCTCGATTTGTCTATAGTCACAGATGGCTTTAATCGGGATGGATGTTTTGAGTACACAGTCGGGGTTTCTTGGCTTCAGCTGAATTATTGCCTTTGCTCTCCCCACAAGGCCTGCTACTGTGCTCTTATACTGCAAGAGTTGTTCTTTTTCTTCCTAGAACAGTTAAGAAAAGAATACGTCATAAGAGATGGCCAGAATTCAGTGTTGCCTCTTTGATCCTGTTGAACTTTATTTTTCCTGACTCCTTCTACAGTGTATCTTAAAAGTAATACATTTTACAAGAACAAAGTATCTTTCTGTAGCCATTGGTTTCCCCCATCTGGCATTGTAAATATAAAGAAATAAATAATACCGTGTTTTAAAGTTGTGAAAAACACTCTTTGCAAACAGATAAATACAACTATTTACTTATAAGTTCTGAAATATGAACTATTTTTCCTTCACTTTAAATGAATAATCTTAATACATTTTATATCCAACTATAATTCAACACATTTCTGATTTCATTGTAACTCTTGTTAATAGGGTTCTTGAATTCTTACCATGGACTCCTGGACAAGGTCTTCCAGCCTATGAACACTGCTTGATCTATCACAACTGTATTTTCGGTATATAGTATCTTTCAAATTCTTCAAATATTCCATGGCTTCTTTGGCATCACTGAAAAACTAGGATAAATACCAGGGTTACTTTTAAACAACCTAAAAAGTATACAATCAGCTACACCAACATTTATTTCAAGTGCTGACTTCTTAAAAATAACCCCTTCTAGTTGCTTTAAGTGACCACTGCACCACACTTGAGAGAGATTCATGACTTCATGTCTAAATGTACTCTTCTAGAAGGCACACCAAGTTATTCTTGGTACCATCTACATGTAATATTAATCAAGCAGTTATTGAACCTTAGTTAATTACTGTTCCTGAAACTTAAAAATTTTCTGAAGTCAAGCTTTCCTTAGAATTACAATTACTTTCATATATAAAGAACCGACAAAGTGTGGAAACTTACTGCAAAATCCAGGGACCAGAGGAGCAAACATTTTGTGTAGAGAGGGAAGTGAGCTGCCACACTTGGCAGTTCTGCTTGGGCATCTGCACCCCCAAACTAGATCCTCGTTAAGCACAGTTGGGAAGAGAAATGTCCTGTGATAATCCTCATCCCATTCTGTCCCTTAAACCTCATTGCTTAAAGCCAGAATTCCCATTTCTTACCCTGACCACTAGGAGCAACAATTGCTTTGTCTTCTCCAGTGGCCTTTCCCTCACTTTGGGCTTCCATCCTTCTCAGCCCAAAGGAATCTCAACCCAACATCACTCCCTTTTTATCTGCAGTCATCCAATCCAGAAGACACTAAAGATTAATCTTTATAATTTAAATGTTTTCAAAAAGTAATTTTTAAAAAGAAAAAAAAAAACAAAAACAAAAACTCAGGAACTGAGTTCTGCATCATTTGCTATGTATATGAATGGGTGATAATCAGACAAACAGATGGGTGTTTCACTGGACATGTCTGCTGTCAGCGTGTTCCATTTATTATTAATACTGCACATTCTATTTCTTTTTGAGAAGTCCTAGAATAACCATCTAGGACATATATATTTTATATATATAATACATATATTTATATATATTTCACATTTTTATTGATTTACTTTCTTACCTCAAAATATGCAGCATTTTCTCTCAAATGTTGTTCAACACAGTGACAGAGCTGGAGAATCCAGCTCCATTGGGTCTGCATTGCAGCTCTATAGGCCTTTAAGGAAGAGAGATATATTTTAAAAATGGAAATTAAAACTTGAATACCTTTAGCAAGCATGAAAGCAACGCAGCAAACAGAAGAAGCTAAACCTGACCTCCTAGCCCTAGAAAAGCAAGCTGCAGCAAGAAAAATTCCAATTAGGTGTGAGGATAAGAACTCTGTCACTACAGCGTAGTCAAACATAAGAAAACTTGCTCAGAGGGGCTGTGAAATCACCATCCTCTGACTTGGTCAGAATTGGGCCAAACAAATCCCTGACACTGCTTCAAGCAAGAGCTGGAGTACAACTCCAAAGGTTCCTCCAGTTTAAGCTCATCTACAATTCTGTATCTCTATTTACTCAATCAAAATAGATGCATTCTTTCCTGGACATATATCGATATCAAAGTATCACTGACTACATAATTAAAAAAGAAATAATCAGGGTTCGCTGAAACAGATTATTTAGTGACGATCGCTCAGGAATTAAAATCGCCTTCCCCAGCAGGGGGCGCTCTCGCCCCCGGGAAATCATCCACAGGTTTCGGATTTTCAATTCCGATTCTCAGGGAATTCAAAACAGCTTTTCCATTGGCTTCAAGGAATTTGAAAGTGATGTATTAATGCCTAGGTTCTTCTGTAAAAAAAGGATTTTTTTATTATTATTTTTTATAAATATCCCAGTGTAGCATTACTGGAGACAGAATAACCTGCACAGTCATCGTCACTGTGGTGGCCTGGTTTCATAATATGCATCTTTAATATATTAGTATATTCCACTGATAAGAAACCCTTAGAACAGCATATACTGTTAAGGAATAGAAATTCCCACATTACATAAAAAGTCATTTTTACTGAGAGAAGGAAGGAAGGGAGGAGTTTTCTTCAAGTTTCCTGATTTGGGCAGATGTGAACTCACTGAGCTGAAGAACAATAAAAATCCATTCTTTCTGACATTTTTTATTCTTATATAATAAATCAGCTATTCACTGTTTCAATGTTTACCACCTAGTGTCTGTATCTACTCTTTTCTTGAAGATCTAAAAGGAAAAACATTTTACATTCTCCTTTGGAAACCTGTTATGACCCTACAACAGCTATAGTAAATTCTCTGTATGTGTAACATAGGGCTTGATTCAAGACTGAAGTAAATCACACCACTGGTCAGATTTTTAACATCCAAACAGGTTTCATAATTGACTGACAAATAAGTTATGAAACCAACCCTAAATCATAATAGGAACCTGCAGATAGAGTAAATTACTAGAAAAGCTCTTACTGAAACTTCTTTCAATCCAACAGGAAAGAAACCGCATAAGGACTGTTCTGTGCCCTCAGCCTGCCAATGCAATTTGTATCAATAATACTAGAAGCTGCATGCATAATCAGAAACATCTGTACAGACCAACTCTGAAAATTTTAATTTTAGAGTTTAGGGGGATTTCATGTAAGCAATCCAAGATGTAACTATAACCTTATAAAAGTGTGTTTATTTTTTGGAAACTGGAATACAGATACGACAGAGATGCTGAAGAAGAAAGAAAAAAAAGGCCCTTTTATTTAGAGTCTTGTTTAATTTCCTCTAAGTTAGTACTTCCCTTCTTTTCCCCAAAATTAAGCTCTGTTAAACCCCAAAACTTTTCCTGTTTCTGTGCTGTTTTTACTAACTTACCTCAATGGTTAGCCTGGCTGGGTGATTTTCAAGAAGCAACTGTTCAGCTATTTCTTGTACTGATTTTATAACTTCTTCTTTTTCATCAAGTTCTCTCATCAATTCCTTTTTTGAGACAAAGGGAAAGAAAGTATTAGAAATGTCTTAAATTATCAAAGATTACTTAATTATTCTCTCTGGATTATACTAAAAATACATACTGCATGATATTCCTTTTTTCTTGTTATATTGGAGTTTCTCTCACTCCAGTCATATGCAACCTCTTCCTCTTCTTTTTCATTCAACCATATCAGTTCTCTAGTAGCACGAGACACAAAATTGTGAAGAGTATCTAAGTGCCTTTCCTGATTTCTCGATGTATTCTTTAATAAAAAGAAAAGAAAAATATTTACAAGAATCAGAATTTAAAGTTCACCCCTTATGATTAGATTATGCAGAGATTATGCACACTGAAAAGACGAACATGGAAGAGGAATGATGAACTTACCAAGAGCTTTGAATACTGACTCTCCAGTTTGTGTAGTTTTTCCACATAACTGAGTTTAAGAGGAGCAGTCATTTGGATCTGTATTTGGTATATAAGATCAAAAGACAAAAAAAAGGTAGATATGTTAAACCATTATATCTCCTGATTTCATCAAAAGTCATCTAGAGATCAGAAGTAAAAGTAAGAGTGTGAAACCCAAACAGTTTTAAAATTCAACATTAGTTTATGGGTCACCCAGTGAGAAATTAACCAAAGAAATAAAGAATATGGTGCAGTACCTCACTCATTTTGGCTTCTTTAAGGCTGGATTCAAATTCCTCAATAGCTTTATGGACATTTTTGTGATTTTCCAAATGGCTTTCAACACTTGGCAAATCTGAACCCCATTCTGTTCGATCAAGTTGCACCTTACAAAGAGGAGTTAAAAATTAGCCATGTTCTATAAGAAGTAAACATAACTAAAAGTGGACTGTTTCCATAAAGATGGGTACCTGCATTTCTTCCACCCAGCTCAATAGGTCCTGGACAAATTTCATGTTCACCTCTTCTTCCGTTAAATTCTGATCCACAAAAGCTGATTTCATAAGAGGTTTTCTGATTTGCATCAGTTTAAGTGTTTGCAGAGTCCCACTGTCTACTCCTGTCACATAGCTCTGGACTAACCGTGGGGGGACACCTGGGGGGTAAGTGGGAGTGATGGTTGGTGTCAGTCTGGATGTAAGACCTGATGAAAGGCCAGATGTCAAGCTGGAAGAAGTCAAAGGAGGTGTTAAACCTTGGGTCATAGCATTTAATTCAGGGGTTAGGTTAGTTGTAAATCCTGAGTTTAGGCTTTCGGTTATTCCAGATATCATAAGCTTTGTCTGCTCTGTGGTCAGTGCATGCCCCTTGTTGTACACAGAAGAACATTCAGTCCGTAAGGCCATCAGTTCATCACGAAGTTTTGCAACTCTATTAAAAAAAAAAAAAAAAGAAAAAAGAAATAAAAATAATTTCAATGAATGCTTATGATTAAGGTTTATCATGCTGAACTGATTTGAATTCACATGATCTCTTACACTTTAGTCACACTTCAATATTTATAAAAAAACTCTTCTATCAGACAGTAAAGGGTATGTCAGCTGATACTTCTATATAGATAATAGATGAAGAAATCTGGCAATGACTAAAAAAATCAGCATGGTATGGGCACTAACATGCACTATATACAATTCCAGTGAACAATCAGCGAACCAGAAATCTTACAAGACACTACATGTTGCAGTAGATCAAACACTTGCAGTTCACTGCCAAGGAGCTATGTGCTTGATCTCAACCAGTCCAGGACAGATCCTGAAAAAACTTCTCATAAAACTGAATTATCCTGTTTAAATGCTTTTTTCTGCCAAGACTCTACACACTGCCACATATGTAACTTCATGTTACCCCACTTATTAACTGTTAATAAATCTACATTTATCACCTAAAATCTTTCCTCCATTTAAAAAAAGTCAAAGTTAGTGAATTCTAAACACATTTTAGGTGCAGTAAAACAAGCTAACCTCTTTACACACAGATATCTAGTAAACATTAAACATTAAGACATGTTCAGGGAAATCACTTCATTTTCACAAAGGAGTACAAACAGCTTCTCTTGTCTTCAATATTTGTAGGCAATGTACCCACCAAATTACCTGACATTTGGGTGCCCAGTGACAGATTGGTAAGTTTATCCACAGACATAAAGAACAGAAAATCTTGTCCGTACGCAGTATCCACACTTGGGACATTTACTTGTTTACAAAAACACACTGTAAAGTACCTTTGAACAAGCTGGTCTGCTTGATAGTATTTTCCATCAATAAGAATTTGGGCATCAACCACTTGCTGACGGAGAAGGTTCTCAGATTCAAGAATATAGCCAGCTATCTCTGCTTCATGTTGGAACTGGAGCCCTGACTCTAATCGCTTGGTGTCCTTAATAGAATAAGAGAAATTCATTAAGCCTTGCAGCTAAACCAAAGGGAAATCAGCTGTAAGAATTCCTAATTTTATTTTTTTCTAGTAAAAACTTATTCTTATCTCAAAACAATTGTGCTTTTATCTAACAAAGGATTTTATCTAACTACTGACAAAAAGAGAAGGTAACACAACTCACTCTAGGCAATTTGTGGTATTTTCTTGAAGAAATGCTGTATTAACAGTGCAACAACAATAAAAGTAGCACCTATTAAGGTTGCACTCAAAAATCCTTAAGAATCTTTTTTTAAGTAGCCATTCTACTGCTTCACGAATACAGACAAGTAAAATCACTGACTGACTTACAGACTGCAGAGCATTCCGGGCAAGTATCAGTTTATCTTCACAGCTCCGACTGTCCCGCTGAATTCTGTTTGCAATTTGCTGCAGCATTTCCAACCTAGGTGATGCCAAAGTTTTTCAGAAAAATCAATAAGTATTAAAGTTATTTATATTTACCGATCATCTTGTATGACTCCAAAAATGAAGAAATTAATCAACAGCATCTAACATAAAGCACAAATACATATGCCAAGTTACCTGTTCCCTTCTAAGGTGCCATTACCAAAGCTTATGCAAGATTTAATCAGCGTGGGACCACAATTAACAGAAAGGAAATTCTCGTTAGAATCAACGCTGGTTCGAGTACTAGTACTGTTGCTAAACAGTGAATCGCTGCTATGATAGCTATAACTACTGCTATTCATTTTTACATCCAGACCACAGTCCTTCTGGCTGTTTACATTTGCTGGAAAATGAAAAGATAAAACTCCTACAAAATGTACAGCTTCTAGGGATGTAGTTCCACTACTGGCTTTTGAAACACCTAGCACTCCTCCTTTAAATAGGCTTGAGTGCGCACATTCAAAACCCAGCAATTAATATTCTGCCAGCTCTTCAAAGGATTGTACCTGAGGCTATGTATGCTACCTTGCTTTTGGCTTCTCTACCTTGCAATAAAGCTCTGCAAGTACAGACTAGGCAGCAACATCAGGGCGTCTCTAGGAAACAGACATGCCAAATATTTTATTTAAGTGTCATTAAATAACTATAAAGCCAAGTAAGAACTAAAAGAACTCTTCGCAGTGTTTCTCACTCCTCAGTGAAAAGTTTCAAAAACAAGTGAAGTGAGAAATCCTCACCCAACAGTTCAGTACAAATAACTTCTGGTTGGGCTGACTCCTTTTTCTTCAAACGGAATAGCACAATGAAACTGGGGGAGTATCACGGTTAATCAGCTCATAACAATATAATCTGAGACACCTGTACACCATCCAACCCACCATCATTACTCCACTGACCAAGCACATGTTTACTAACTGCCCTGTCCCACTATTTTGTCCTGAAAAATTCTCCTCACCTTCTTCTACATTCACAGACAATTGCTTCTTGCTGCTTTGACCACAAAACAAGTAAGAAAAATCTGATCACTGCTCTTCCGTTTACATTTTAACTCAGAACCTGGGCGAGGGGTGATTTTTTTTCAGTATTTCACCCCCTGCTTTTAGGATTCCTGAATAACCACACCCACCCCACAAGGTGACTGTTTACACAGAAGAGAACAGCAAAGGCACAGACACACCCCTGCTGCACGCCAAACTCAGCTAGTTTTGCAAACTAGAACTCAGTCTGGCACTCTCCTCATTGACATCATATTAAGTTCGATCCCATACACCAATCTGGCCACACATTGTCTATCTGTGTTGATACTTTCCGGTGTGTTCACCAGATCGCAGCAAAGTTTTATTACTTTACCAAATTTCAATATCAGAGGTCACATTTTTACCACTATCAAATTTCAGTCCAGGAGCTCTATCAACACCTCATATTAGTGAGATGCACTAATAACCAATACAACAGATATGGATGACGTTCTTGTGTCCAGAACATCTGATAATTTTAACTTGGTGATTAAGCTGGAATCACTTGAAGAAATTTTCTCTCTCATTGTACAGGGACCACCACATGTAGTGACTATCACTATATGATCTGTCACTCTAAGTATGTTTACCATTCCTGAAATACGGGAAGGAGCTTAGGTTCATGTTTGTTTACCTGTGCTCCATCCATATTAATAAAAAAGAAATAAACTAACATCATTTACACACTTTCTCAACAAAGATAATACAGCTTTCTGCAAGTATGAACAGAATTTCTATTGGTGAAACCAGACACTAACTTTGCTTTTGGCAGCCTGGGACAGATTAAGCTACAAGACCTAGCAGGCTGTATTTTTGCTGCTGCTTTCCAGTGTTCTGCTCTGCATAAAGGGGGCAACCTCTGTATTGCAGGGGACAACTTGGTATTCCTCTGTAGGAACTTGTTCCATAGTAGGGTGCTGTCAATCAACACCTCCCACTGAATCTGGTGTTTCAGTCATGCTCTTGCTTTTGTAAGCATGACACATATTAAATCATATATATTTATGATATTATGATGACATAATAATTTAGTCTTTGGGATCTTCTCTGGCTGAAATCTGTCTCTTTCTGAGGAATTCCTATACAATGATCTGGATTCTTCATTCCGACTTTCAGGTACCTAAGCCAGGAGAAAGATCACCCTATTGTCACCAGAAAGTCAGTAACAGGATTCTCTAGAAAGTGATTCAGATCTTAGGTGTCTGGATGCTTAAAGTTAAACAGAATGAATCCAGACCCATACACAGAAGCCCCAAAAAGCACTTAAAGAAAATAGGGTTTTTCTCAATTAAGGAATGGTTAGCACCTGTATTTGCCAGAGAACTTAAGAAATACCATTAAAAAGGAAAAATGCTCTCAGACTGCATTAAAATTTTGATTATGCTCAGTAATTTGCTAGTATGCTAGTATATTACTAGTGATATACAAAACAGTGTCAGACATCCTACCTACTACCATGGAAGACAACTATGCATTTTGCACATCTAAGTATTTTGTGTGCTCTTGAGTAATACTAATTCAAACAACCTCTAAACAGGACGTTAGCCCACAATGCTGTGCAGCAAGTGAAATACACATTTCATGTAAAGGATGAGGATGGTGCTTATATGAGACAGTGAACTGATATAAAGCCAGCTCTGAGTAACTCTACAAAGAAGGTGGTTATATTTGTGTGTAAGTGCTTTGATGATCTGAGGTACAGATACTGTTCACCTCGACCGTCAGACCACAGAATTTATTTCTGTCTGGACCTGCCTCTATGAAGCAGGTAAAGAACTTCAGGCCTTGAACAAAAGTAGAATTACTTGATCTAGTAAAATAATGTGGAATTTATCATGCAAGAAGGTATTTACACATTTCAGTATGGGTTAAAACAACAGAAAATATATTAACCAAGCCTGTCAAACATTCACTAGCGTACCTCTCCACTTCAGGCCGAAGGGTCTTCTCTCTTTCCAGCATGGCAATAATAAGCTTTCCCCATTCTTTTTCTATATCATTTGGATGGTAGCCTTGAGAAAGTTTGATGCGTCCAAATTCTATCCAGACCTTAACAATTCATACGCATTTGTTATTTTAAGCCACAGAAAGGGAACTTCTATACATTTCAGTGCATGCTAAAACTTACCTCTAGAAGTTTATATAGACGTTTAATTTTCGATTTATCTGTCTCCTTTGGTGGAATTTCTGTTTCTTTAAACTGTAAATATTGATTATAAAGTGCCTACAGAAACAAAAAAAAACATCAGCAGCTTTTACTTACAGTTAATATAACCTTCTTCTCTAAAGTCTCTCCTAATATTCTTCACAAGCTTACCTTTATACTGTTCTACCACAGTTCTACAAAAAATGATCAGTGCCAAACACAAGATTTTCTTTTGGTTGTCCATGTGTTAATAATGTATTTATTGTACTTTGAGAAGATCAAGGAGTTCAAAGATCAGAGAAAAGATCAACTGGTCTACAGTTAATTTAATTGTATAAATCAGTAAGCACATAATTTGTTCAAGTTTCCTTTGAGTCAGTAACATAAAGCATAACTCTAACAAGAAGTTTTAGCCATCACATCTCACCTTCAATTCCACAGGATTGTTGGGAAATGTTCTGTCAGACATTATCGTGACATGGTGTCTGATCCACTGCATGAGGTAGTTCACCATATTCTGATATTCAACCCATTTGACTTCAACATCCTGCCAAAGCAAAACCCAGATTACAAAGCAGATGAAAATCATCTGAGACATCACTTCTGCTTCAGATTTGAAGACTGAGGCCTTCACAAATATAAAAAGAGATTTTGAAATCCTGCAATTCTGAAATGATATTTACTTGCTCATTACAGATCACTTAAAGTTTCCAAATACGTGCTTTCATTCTTTGGTTTTGGTCCCAAATAATTCCACTGAAAACACAGTATTTTCTAGGTTAGTAAACTTCAGATTGTTAAGAATCAGAGAGGCAAAATGTATATGCCCATGACTGAAAAGTAAAAACTATGACTTGATCTTTCTCCAACTTCAGCTATATTGTTTTTAGTTAAGCTCTTTGCACAGATATTTTCATGTCCACAACATGAAACAGCTAAGACTCTAAAATCTCAACCAAGAAAAATCATATCAAAGAAAAGTGTGACAGCAGTGCTATGGAAGACCCAGCTAACATTCTGGATCTGAAATCCTGAATTTTATTAATGAAGCATAAGTATTTTTCTCCTACTTACATTTGCACTGATGCCTTCGCCACCTTCTGGTACTTTGGGAAATGCATCATAAAGTGATGACACATAAGTTATTACTGACTTCTCATCAGGTGAGGAAACATCGACATCTGAAAGAGCAAGACAGAACAGTGCCTTATCACATAGTTGTAAGAATGCCCACAAATATGCTACAACCTGCAGGCAGATTGAATTCTGTTTTAATGTTAGGGGTTTTGCAACAAAGCCCTCCGCAACTCTCTTACCTTCAGGATCCAGAAGTCTGGCAACACCAAGTTTTTCTGCTACAAAAAAAGCATGTTCTAAATTTGCAAGGTTGCTTTGAACAGCAACGGTATTCATGTCTATCAGGTCCGGCCTGTCAAATAAGAACAGTAACACTTGGTTACAACTCTTTACCAGTTTTAAATCACTGCTGTATTGGTAAATCAAATCAAGAGCATGGATGGACACAGCAACAGAGGTTTAAGGATTTCACTAAAATCAGCTGAACAAGCTGAGGTCACTGCTAACTGAGAAACACAAGCAACTACAACACTGTCACTTCTCTATCTACAAGCTAAAGTTTCTATCCATCCCTTGTATACATCTCTATTTTCTTAAGCATATTTATTCATGTGCACTGCCATTGTATTATGACACCTCATCCTTTTCACTGCCCTTGGGGGGGGGGGCGGGTTTGAACTCTTATTTCTCTTTTACATAAGGGAGTTAATTTCTACTGCTTTTACAAGTTTTTAGTCATTCTTCATCAAATTCTTCACCAGGTGTCAGAACCCACACAGTAACAAAGTTTAGTCACAAAAAATATCACTTTAATCTATTCCTTGGAGCTTTAAAAAAGTCTTCATATAGCAGGCATTGAAGTCCTCCTTTCAGTTAAACACTGCTGCCAGTTCTCTTAGAGAAAGCTCTCCGCTCCTTGCACTTACACATGCACACCTTCATCCTGCTAAACTCCACTGCCAGCCACAACACGCTTGTTTTAATGGAATAGTTGTCTTAAGCCAATCTTAACTGTAAACATTTTTAAGGCCCATAAGTATTATCCTGTACCAATCCTGTATCAGCATCCATGCTTTAATGTTTTAAATTAATGTAAAACTTCAGAATCACAGAGTATGCTGAGTTGGAAAGGACCCACAAGGATCATCAAGTCTAACTCCTGGCCCTGCACAGGACCATCCGCAACAGTCACACCATGTGCCTGAGAGTATCGTCCAAATGCTTCTTGAACTCTGTCAGGCTTGGTGCTGTAACCACTTCCCAGGGGAGACTGTTCCAGTGCCCGAACACTCTTTGGTGAAGAACCTTTTCCTAATATCCAACCTAAAACTCCCCTGACACAACTTCAGACCATTCCCTTGGGTCCTGTCATTGTCACCACAGACGAGATCAGTGGCTGCCCCTCCTCTTCCTCTCACGAGGAAGTTGTAACTGCAGTGAGGTCTATTCTCAGTCTCCTCTCTCCAGGCTGAACAGACCAAAACTACTGTTGTCCTTTAAGTTTGCTGTGTAGGACTTGGCTTTTAGATCATGCAGTTCTCAGTGCAGAGTGTGTTACTCTCTGCCTCTTTCAGCACTGGGAATTCTATTAGCGATAACACCAGAAAGGAAGGGACTTTCAAAGATGCTGAGCAAAAGATCATCCCACTGAAGCTAACCAGAGCCACAAGGGTCTGAAACCTTTGCAACTGAAATCCTATACTACTGAAAATCAGACTCAAAAAACACCAAAAGAAAAAAAAATCAGCATACAACTTTTAGTGAAAAATTAAGTTCTTTAATTTTCTCATTTTTGTTTCTAGAGAAACTATCTTCTTGGCTTTACCTAGCAGAAACTTTAAATAATTGCAACAGATAGAAATAAAACTGTTAAATATCACATTGTTCAAAATTAATTATAACATTTCATTTGGCAACACCCCAAATTCCCTTGATAACAAAATGGTATTAACTTTGGGAAACTCAATACAACCTTGTCTTTGAACTAACTACAAGGACACTGTAAATAAAAATCTATTGCTTTTCAGCCATTCAGAATCCCTGGTTTTCTTGTGCTTTTTTGAAAACAAGTCTGTAAGACAGACAGTAACACAGAACCCATTATGTCTAGAAAGAACATTTAATTAATAATAAAACTTTAGCCATGGAACATAATCCTCCTAAAGCAGTGGGACTTTCCGCTTCCAATATGCTTAGTGGAAGCATGATCAAGCTCACATTATTCTTCTCTGCATTTCAGAGCAACGAAAACAATGCAATGAAACCAATATCACCATTGCTCTTAGCAGCACAGAAAATTAATGAAAAATAAATGGCAATGTTAGAAAACTGAGCACTCTGGTTTCAGCCATAAACTGCTTTAACAGCAGTTTTGAAAAGAGAATCAGGTTTCTCTAGGTGTAACACTGTTAGTTTGGTTATTTTTTTTTCCTCGTCTTCTTTAAATTTGTTTCATGCTTGATAAAAATGTCCCAAGAATAATCTTTTACGCTGCCAACTCTCAGAACATGAAAGGACAAGTTGTAAAGGCCTTGACTATTCCCTGAAAACAAGCTGCAAGCTGCAGAGACACTGACACAATAATCTCCTTAGAATAAAGCTTTCATTTAGATGAAGAAGAAGCAACATTTTTCTCACTGTGAAATGGGTAACAAAATCAATAAAAACTACTGCTCATGCATAATACATCATTTTACATTGGTGCTGTGGCTTCAGCCCCCAGCTGAAGAAAAGCCACTTTGTGAGATGCCTCCCCACCTTTTAAATATACTTTCCCATCCCTGCAACTCCTACCAGAATAGGGTTATTCCAGTTTTTCCTTAAGAACCCAGAAAAAAATGCAATGAATACTGCTATTTTCAGTTAATTATACACTTAGCACATAGCATACTGACCTAGATTAACTGGTCTATATTTATCTAAAGTCTTGATCTACAAGAAAATACAACAGAGGATGGCATTCGTGTCTGTCTTAATAGTGCCTGCCTTTGATTTTTCGAAGTAGACAGAAAGCCACGCAGCTGACTGAAAACAAGTCTACTGATGAGTTATGGAAGGGCAAAGACATGCATTATGACTTGAATGCTAAAGCACTCGGTACTGGCCACAGCAAGTGCATGGTGCTGGGGGCTTGGAGACCCCCTCTGCAGGTCACCCTTTCCTCTTAGCAAATAGTAGAGGGGATACCTTGGAAAGCCACAGGAAATGGAGCT
The DNA here is from genome assembly GCF_003031625.1 of Empidonax traillii. NCBI lineage: Eukaryota > Metazoa > Chordata > Aves > Passeriformes > Tyrannidae > Empidonax > Empidonax traillii. The sequence goes on along the minus strand of NW_020955436.1, from coordinate 417,040 downwards.
TTCCTCCCAGAGCTCAGTAAAAGGCTTTTTTAGCCCAAGAAAAATGCATCCAAAAAACATGGCTCAGGAAATCAGATTGCCACGTTTTTCCTTTTGTTTAATAGTGGGGGGGGGGTGGTGTCGATTTAAAACAGAAAAAATGTCATTTTTATGTGCTGTAAGCTTGCAGAGGTACCCGTCCACTAAATGGAAATACTACTAGCTGTTGAAATTGCTGTTGTGATGAGTATCCTTTTAATACGTATTTATTTAATTGTATTAGTTGAAGTAAGCACTAGATTTAAAAGCATCATCCATCATGGCAAACACTTTCATTTTTTTAAGGCTACAGAGAAAACGCATGAATTTTATAGAAGCTATTTGTCATGTATTATAAATATATTTTATATCAATTTGCATAGCACTATTAAGTGGGTTTATGCGTAATCAAGAACAAATAAAATTAAATGTACTTTAAGGAATAGTCAATGACTGTACCTTCTGTCATAATAGCGTGAGTCATCTTATGGAAGATTTTTCAGCGGGCTGGGGCCTTGCCATGAAAACACACACATAAACATCCCAAACACTAGTTGAGTTGGAACATTCCATGCAAAGAAGATGTTTCTGCTGCAGCCACACCTAAGTCAAGGGGTTTGGTTTCTACATTGAGAGTCATTAATCATTTCATTTATAAAAAGACTAGTGCCTGCCATTCGAGATCTTAGTGTAGGTGTTAGAAATTAGACACAATTTGTATCAGAAGTGTGGGGGAAAAAAGGTGTGATTACTGCCACCTGAATTAGGAAACTGACAAAATTATGATCAATTCAAGAAAAAAAATGCCTAGCACCACAAAGAGAAGCAAGTAACCAATATCTGCAGAACAGCAAAAAAGAACTTAAGGGGTTTATAAATGCAAGTTACATGGATCAAATGCAAGTTCTCTATTCTGAAAAAAACTCCTTGAAATCAAAGAGTTGTACATAATAAATAAAGTTAGGTACATGTAGATTTTCTCATTGCCAGAGCTTAATACCTAGCAAAACAGTTCAAGATCCAAACTAGCAGCTACAATATTTGCCTAATAAACAAAAGATTAGATTTGACAGGGATTTGATATCTCAAAATGGAAAAAGATGTTTAACTGAACTTTAATTTTCCCACTCAGTGATGAAGAAATCACATCCTTCTCCTCACTGTTCCGGGATGACAGTTGCCCAAGTTACAACATTGTTTAACTTTATTAAAGGATATATATACACATCAGAGTAATATTCCACATGAAAATACTGTTACTGGGTTCAGAAGGCTGACAAACCTGAAGTTATTTACATGAACCACCTTAGCTGTTTAATCTGCACAACTCTCTTTCCGTCAAAAGTCTGCACACTGCCTGAGTAATACCTGATATTAAAGGGTATTTCATGCTTAGTTTATATTTAGCAAAAATACCAACATTGTGAGTTTCCAGCAGAACTCTGAAAGAAAATATGACTGAAGATGCAGAGTGAAGTAAATCACGTCACTATAGTCCAGTTAGCTTTTCCACTGATGTAATTAGAAAATGCTTATAAAATTAAACAGGTACTTTGTTTCATTGATCGTAGATGAATGAAAATGTGCCAGAAAGACTCATGCATTTTTCAGGGATGGGAAGACTACTGGAATAAATTAAAGATCATGCCAGAATACACAGTCATAGAATAAAATTTGAAAAAAGACAAGAGAGACTACTGAAACAGATAGGATTCAACATGTATCTCAGGAAAGAGCACAAGAGATATATGATCACCTGTTCTAAAGATTTTGGTTAATGGAAGAACATTACAAAGAAAGGAATCAGAAAACACGAAATGTTCATGTAAAGTCTTGTTCAAAAGAGTTTGCCAAAGATCCTGCTTGAGAAAGACTGAGGCAGCAACACAGTGAGAATGCCTGCTGGACTTCAACTAACACATACTGGTTTTGTGACCCACACATTTCTATGGATGCCTCATGTTTGCGTATGCAGTGCTCTGTACACTGTCATGACCACGAGATCTAATTTTAGTGTTGGAAGTACCCTCTCCTAATACACATGCCTACCACATTTTCCTGATCTTTTTTCAGGGATGGTCTGATCACTTAGAGAGAAGAGGAAAGTTTCTGCTCAAAAATGGCAAGGAGGTACGACTTTGTAGCATTAAGGAGGAACAGATCCCCTTTATCATCAGAATCAAGGCCCACAATGCATACACACAGCATATGGTTCTGTAGCAGGTTCCTTGGTGTCAAAAACCCCATCCTAAATCATTAAATCCTAGGCTTCCCCCCTCTCAGAAGCTCTAGATTCTTTACAAAGATTTGTCTCAGAAGGATCTGTATATAAAACATGAGGAGTTTTTCTAGCTTAATTTTGTTATTTGATTTATGTTAAGAAAAGAACTTTCAGTCTCAGACCTTGGTACAAATGTCAGCACTAATTTCCATGCCAATGTCTGCAACCGGCAAAAGTAAGTTTTGAACCAGATATCCAGATGTCTGAACCAGATGACCTTTTTTGCCTCAAGCTCTTTGGCACTGGTCCAGGGGCTCATGGGTCTACTCAAACAAAATTTGAGTAGAAAAGCTAGAAAACTAAACATGAAAGATACATCATGGACCTAAGTGTGATGAAGCACCTAAATGAAGAAGAATGGGGTGCAGCTGTACTTCAGAGGAAATAGTCACTCAAAAGACAAGCAGGACTTCCAAACTATGGTTCAACACTATTAAGTGAAGTTGTCCAGAAAAGGAGGTTTGCAAAGAGTGATGCACAGGACAGGTCTGATGATAAGTAATCAGCCTTGCACATTCATAGGATATGAATGTCACTTTTATTGAGCATGGGTTCGGTTCTTTTTAACAGATTCACACAGACAGGACAAGAAATAACAAAGAAAGACTTGAGAACCTCCAGCTTTTATACTTCCTCAAGATCACAAGGTCTCTATTACATGTAGATATGAGGATGAGGAAAGTAACAAATGGTGAGATTCAGCTTGATATCCAGACACTGAAATTTCGGTGTCTGTGTGTCAGTGTCTACATGTATTTCACTATAGTCAGTGGAAATCTGGCCATTACATCCAGTGAAACCTATCTAGCAAGCTATCCAGAATCTAAGAGTTCCTTTAGAGCCAGCCAAATCCACTCATTTTATCAAGTAAAAGTTCAGGTAACTGCAACCCTGTCATGAACTGTGCTTCCTCAATGAATACACGTCTTGAGACTGACAGAAAAGTAAAGCAATACTGTACATTTTAAACTCAGAATTGTTTAACTGGATCTCACAGATTTTATAACAATGATTACTGCGGTTTTGTTTAGGACTTCTTGAAGATGTTGTCATTCAATTAATACAAAACAAATTCAGAAAGGCTACCAAAATTTTACTACAGTAATTAGGTTCTCCCTAATAGCTCATCATTCAACACTTTACTGGAAGTTTGATGGTGAAAACAAGTGCAAAGTGTTCCACGAAACCCTCTGTCTTGGCCACCTGCCACAAACTATTTGAATTAATTTACATAAATATTTTGTGACTTTTTAGAATTATCTTCTAGGGGGGGCAAGACAGGGAAAATATTTCATGTAACTTCAAATGTGAGACTAAAATGACTGCTCAACCATAATGTTACGATAACATCTTCAACTACCACATGAGATGGTGATACAAAAATTACCCCAACGCATCAAACCAGTGAGTGAAGCTGAGCAGTGTCGTCATGGCAACACTTCAGAATTTAGAGAAAACTGAAGTTTTCTAATTGAAAACTATCATTATAGGAAATTTTTATTCTTACAACTGCAATAAACCAAAAAGCATGCTGCTGCATACAGTTCTGTATACTGTTCATTCAAGTATGTGGCAAACACTTACTTCAAGCTCCACAAGTCCTCAGCCTCAATGACATACTGTGTTAATGCATTTTGCATGATCATTATGACTCGTATCCTCTTTCTGGTTTTGCCTTCTCTTGTGTTGGTGTGACAGGAATGCCTGCACCACACTTGATTTTACGTGTCTACAGATTTCACTTAACATTTCTATAAAGACGAACAATAATGCCTTTTTATTACCTCAAGAGCTGATAAAATTCTCATGTGATCTGAACTCTTCAGCTCCCCTTTGTGTATTTTTTCATAATTTTTCACATAAATTTTCAGATACAATTAATGAATCTGAAAAATGTATGGCCAGTGATGGTGCAACAAGGGCACACTACTTACAGATACATTTCCTGTCTGTTGTTCAGACATCCCAACATACTATATCAAGACTTCCAAGTAAAAATTAATGAATGTTTTAACTGCACTAAAAATAAGGAAAACAGAAACCATCAGATACCGTAACTTATTAATTTAGCCCTTAACAATATACACAGCTAATTCAGGTAATTTCTTCTATTGTGCATGCCTTTGATTTGATAAGCACCGATTTTAGTAAACCTACTGAAGCCTCCTGCCCCATCCTTGTTACCACCACAAAACTTCACCTCTAGCTTGCCCTACCAATTGATTTAGATAAAGACACAATTGAGACATTGTAATATCAAAGACCTATTAGTTAAATGTGGAGTTCAGCTTTAGCCATGCAAAACAAACCCTAATCGTAACTTGGCAATAAGTTTGCAATGTAGGTTGCAAGATCAGTACACACATGAATGAAATTAGAAAGGATCTGTCAGTCTTTTCACTAGCTTTAAAAACAGATTTTACATTCTCTTTGTACTAAGAGCTGTTTCTGTCATTACAGAAAGGGTGCAGTAACTTTGTCAATTTTTTACTTATAAAAAAATTTAAATAGGAACAAGGCTTATAGCTGTTAACCTCAATCCACACTGTGCAATCTACAGAAATAATTATAAATAATGGAGTGTTTGAAAACCGAAAAGACAATGAAGAAACCCAATCAAATTATTTTTCTGTTCTGCATCCTAAGAATGCTCCCTCCAGACGACAGCAGCGACTGCTTGACACACTGGCTTCCTGTGGGACTAATACAGTTACCAACAAGGAAGCAGGGTGAGGTACTGCAATGAGTTCAAACCATTTCCTAAACGCTCCTCGTGCCATCCTGCTTTGGAGGCAACCATTTCTCCATGTGCCACAAATTTGCCAAGGCATTGCCTGAAGACCAAGACCTCTCCCAGTGCAATTTATCATGGGCACATATGCCACTGCTGCTCAGACACAATACCCTTTTGGATAAAGACTTATGACACCCTTAGATGTCTCGGTCTTTGCAGATTGAAGAGTAAGAAACACATGATACGTGGACAAAAAACTAGCCTTTCAATTAAAAGCTTTACTTTTCATTTTTTTCCTATTTGGCCTAGGCAAGAGAAAAGCTCTGATTTCATCCCAACTTTTTTTTTTTCTTTTTTTCCTGACTTACTGCAAAAAGGAAACCGTTATTCAGCTGCTACTTAGCAGAAGGATCCAGTACAACATACACAGGGATCATTTTAAGTCCAGATCTGAAATTAATCAACCCAACTGACTGGAAGTCTTCCATCTAATACCCACTAAGGCTAACCACCACCACAAGACAAGATGTTAATATTGCAGGCACGCTTCCAGCACTATTTTAATAGTGCCTTTACCAAGTGCCATCACAGAATTCTTCTGAGTGCATCCAATTAAACTGCAGCTGAGGTAACTTGCTATTTCTAAACCCATTAGAAATATACTCAGACAAGTAATATTAAAAGCATGTCTGCTTGTCATTATTTTTAAGTATATGAAATGTAGATTATTTTTTCCCAAATTGCCAGTTCTTAAGGCCAAGTTTGTTTCTTCTACATAACAAAAACTGCTGAAAACAGAAAGAACCACACTCTTCAACAATGAGGTGGGTGGAAAGGGAAAGCAACACAACCAAACTCACATTTTCTTATTGTTAAAGCTGGGTAACAATAAATTACAAGTCACAAAACAGCAAGCCAAAGCTAGCAGACCCACCTAATCTCTTTATTTAAAACATATCCCTTAGCATTTTAAGGTTTGACACTGTGTAATATTTAGTTTCTTTCTCAGTCATTCCCCAAGGGTGTTAAACATGTTTCAGCAAATTGAGGCATTACTACCCCTCCCCTTAAGGAATGTATTCATGTCAGTACCTGATCAGTTGCAACATGTTTTAACATCAGCGGGATGCCATATGCACTGCCAGCCAGGAGCTTAGTGTTCAACCAACTCTACATACACAGCAAACCATCCTGGGTAAGGTTGAAACAGCTTGTTCTAAACCAGAACAGTTATTTAGCAGGCAGGAATATAGCTTGCTCCCTGGTATACCACACCCCGAAAAATATCCACTTGGTAATTATGAAAGCATACAGAGTTAGTATAGCAATATTTCAAAAGAAAAGCTTTGTGACCCTCTCTCACTTTATGTAGTACTTATGGAGCTGTCACACTGCTACTTCCTCTGGGAACATGCTGCAGCATCTATTCCTCTCCCTCCCACATGAAGCAGTCAGTGTACCTACACTCTTTCCATGCCACATTCACTGTTAGCCTCTCTTTCTCTTTTGTCCAGGAGTAGTAGCCATCTTCTCCTCCCTCACTCTCTAAATCTGTACGCAACTTAAAACTACAGGCACCGTTAAAGTTTTGCATAAAGCTTTGCAGTAGCAAAGGTTCCTCTGGATCAGATCCTCGCATTTCTTACACAATTCAGTAAAAAACCATTTTTCTTGTGCTCTATCACCACTTTCCCTCTATGCAGCATTTCTAATACTTGTAATTCTTGATAGGTGGTGCTGAAATTTGTAGACAACTGTCTGCATGTGGTCTCAGCAAGCCTGGGAAGAGCATTACAAATAAGCTCAATAGTTTTCTTGTCTTAAACCCTGAAAGACTACAGCCCTGCTTGGCTGTCAGACTGCTGCCCAACCTGAACACAGTTTACCTCGTTTTCTCCTAACCAGTCTTTCACATTTTGTATGGTTGCTGAAACTCACCTAGAAGTCCAGACATAACTGGACAGGTCTATGCTGAAAGTGTACAGAAGGCAGATCAAGGGCCCACAACCTTTAGTTACTAGTCCTTCCCATAGTATGACCACAGCCCATTGTGATCACACTCTCTCAGGCAATACACGAGCCCAGTTCAAGGGATAACACTGACCTAGGACTGCCCTCAAGGGGCTGCACCCTGCCTGGGGGACAGAAGGAGAGTTCAGCCATGCAGACATCAGCCCTGCTGTATCACTTACCCTCAGGGCTGGAGAGCAGGGTCTGGATCCACTTTGTTTACTAGAACAGACCTAACACCTGGGACTAGAACTTTAAAAACATGGCTTTATTTGAGAACTAAGATTGCAGGGCTTCCTGAACAGATGCTTTTTCACCACATAGGCACCACTGGGGCTACTCATTAAATGCTATTATCTAGTTACACAAGGACATAGTACACCTGCTGGAATTCCTTTTGTAAATGCTTAAAGCAAAATTACCTCTCTATTATAAAAGTTGGGAGAATACAAAAATAAAACTTAAAAAGGAGTTGCACACATTCTTACAAAAACATACAGGTATGACATTAATCTTTTTCTGTCATCCATACTTCCATCTTTTTTCTTTAGAAAGTAAGATGAGCTGGTCTGTCTGTTTTCTGAGTATCAGTAGCCACTGTTCTTAATGAAGTATCTATAGGTAATATTTAATTGTAAATCTTACAGTTATTATTTTTGCTATTTCTTAAATTCCATTTTCAGACACTTTTTAACCAAAATTTCCTGTATTCTGTATGTACTAAAGGTTCAGGGCAGTCTGAGATAAAAAAAACCTAGTTTGCTACTTTGGTATAACTTTTTATTTGAATTTGCTTTACTTTGAAATAAATGCATCTGCAAAGTATAATGTAGATCTGTAACTTAGATTACTAGGGCCAATCTGGCATGCAACTCCTACTAAAATAAGAGCAGTCTTCACTCTACAGACACAAACTATTTCTATATATAGGGGGTATAACTGGGATAGAGTTCTAAAAGATCAGTATTTCTTTTTCCTGGGCAAAAGGCATGTAAAGAAGAAAATCAAAACACAAATCAAGAGCGTTTACCTAAAACACAGCCTAGACTAGAAATATATGAAGTGATAGAGCTGCAAAATGAAGATCCCAGGCTGTATATGGCAGAATCTCCAGAAAAATCTGGGCATTACATGCTAATTAAAGTCAGCCTCCAACTTCTAAGTCTGGCTGACGAGATTTTGCTATGTGTGATATGATGGCATGAAAGAAGAAACATCATGTACTTTTGAAACTGCCTCAAGTCAGATTTCTTCCAACACAACATATTGAAGCAAATAACACACGTCTTCATTGAAAAATTACGCTGTAAGAGGCCAAGGATAAAACACATGAGACATACAGCATATTTTTTAATTTCCTGGATGTATCTGTAACTTTCACTAATGGCCTGACCACATACCTGAAGGAAGGTGTGGAGGTTCAAAAAAAGAGCGTGAAAAACTGATATATTTAAATAAAATCATTAACAACTCTGGTAATGTTCAGTATTAAAACTCACTTTTTAATGTTATAATCTAATTTGGTCTTTCTGTGTAAGGACAAGTATTCCCACAGAACAGAGTAGATTTAGATTAGATGTTACGAAGAAATTCTTTACCATGAGAGTGATGAGGCACTGAAGAGGTTGCCCAGACAAGCTGTTGGATGCCCCATCCCTGGGAGTGTTCAAGGCAAGGCTGGATGCAGCTTTGAGCAACCTAGTCTAATGAAAGGTGTCCCTGTCCATGGCAGAGGAGTTGGAACTAGATGATATTTAAGGTCCCTTCCAACCCAAACCATTCTATGATTCTATGATTAAAATAAAATCCAGGGCCTGCAACGGAGCACCCCCCATGGCTGTTCTTGAGGCCAGTGGGAAGCCTTGTTCAGTCCCAGGGATTTAACTGTCTACAAGATGTAAATGGAAGCTTTATATACTCTTCAAAAGTTCAGCTAAGTAATCTTCAATCTTACCATATAAACACAGACCACTGGAAACTGTTGAAAACATAAGGAATCTTCTCATATGAGAATAAATTACTTTTTTCTAAATTCGGTGGGGGGAAAAAAATCAAGTTTTATATGGAGCCAAATACCTCAAACAGAGCAACTTTTTCCTCTCATTTCTGTTATTCATAAAATTACTTTCCTTGATTTGATGAGCACTGCAAAATGACTGGCAACTTATTCATGCTCTCAATGGAAGTAAGAAAGGCCTTTATAGTGATGGCTCAGAGCTTTTTGGACTTCTTTAACTTTTGTAGATTTTAGAAGTAGTTGTGCAGTAAATGTGGATTTGAATGTAGCTGTATTATCTCCCTTACCGTGTAGCATAATGTTTACACATACCCAACCCTATTACCCCATTTCATATCAATCCCTCTAAATTCTGTTAGTGTGTTTAGTCTTCTTTTCAAGGTAGAATTGCAGAAGAACACTTTAAGGCCTGGACCAGAAGATATCACACAGGCACAGTGACCTTCAAGCCCAGAACTTTGGAGGAGCTCCAAGGACTGTCCGTGCTGTGAAGAAGATGAAGATGAGGAAGAAGGGGTCCCAGATGCCTCCAGATCTAATTCCCGAAGGGGCATGTCAGGGGCAGAACTGGGCAAAACCAGGGGGTGGGCAGATCTGGGATTGGATGGATCTTATAAAATCATAGAACCACTGTCTGGGTTTACTCACACTATGTGTATTCCCCTGGCCTGAGGGCTAATTAAAGGACCCACTCTCTTTATCTTATCTTATACACTAAATTGGCCTGGAGTCTTTTTTCTCGGTCTCTTAAGGCAACAATAGAAAGCTCTGATATCCTAACCCTTGTTGCTCAACAAGACACAAAACAAACATCCTGCACTTGCTCAGGAGAACGGGTGACTGATTTCAGTGCATGTGATCCAGCACCTGCACACTGCCCACATCCCTTGCTTGACACTGGAAGGGCAGCACTGCCACCGTGGCTGTGGGTGTAGGAAGGACAGGGAGACAGGGAGGCACCTGGATCACCCACTGAACTCACCAATCTCTGCCAAGATGATGCAGTGCATATTAGTTAGTCATGACAGGGAAACTTTGGCCTTATGGGGCTTCTCCCATGCTTCTTGGAGAGAACAAGGAGATATGACATGTCCATGCACTACTCCTGCAGTTCTGGATCATAAATTTTAGCTGGCTTGTACCAAAAGGTGCTGGGATCCTCCGTCAGAACAAAAAAAAAAAAAAAAAAAAAAAAACAAAACACCCAAAAAAAACCCCAAACCAAACCAAAACAATTCTAACCTACCATTAAAAGCAGGCATGCTGCCAGCTCCACCGAAGGGAGAGGCTCCCTGCCTGCTCGTGCATGAGTCACAGCCCAGCTCCTCGCCCAACCCTTCACAGCTTCAGCAATTTCCTGAAGTCATGAAGCTGGTGCATACTTGCAATTTAAAAAAAATCACTTATGCCTTGAGAGGAGGTAATTATGACCTGCCACTCCCATCCTGTCACCTAGAACCTGACAGTGATATCTCCCTGTCTCATGGACGACTGACTGTAGAGACATACTGGATTAGTGTAGCTCGTGTTCTTGATGGTGCATCCAGAAAAGGCCTCTCAGCCTTGGTGTCAGGGCTGTGAGCATGGGGTTTGCCTGTCTGCAACCAGGTTCAGCTCAGAGGCAGCGTGGCTCCTACCCTCTGGGAGCTACTGGTGCTCTTACCTCTGGCCTGTGGCTGAGCTATGGCCCTTGCAGTGGCACAGCCAACCTGAGAGCAGCACACATGCCAGTCCAGCCTCAGCATACCCCCAGAGAGGTCCCTGATGCTGAGGGCTGGGGCAGCCCTGGTGCCCTCCCCAGCTGCCCTGCTCCCAGCCGGGGCAGTGGAAGAGGCTCTGGCTGTCAGGCCCTGCCCTGCCAGACCTCCTTGGGAAGCCCCCACTGCTGTACCCTGGCTTGGGTAGGTGTGTGTTCTCTATCCAACATACAGCTAGCTGTGGCGCAGCACAACTGCAATTCTAGATACATGCCTGGGTATTTGAGCCTTCTGGTTATTACTGTAATAGCACAAAGTGTCATGACCTTAAAATTAAGTCTGAGTCCAATTAAATCCCTTCCAGGACTGGAATTCGTCATGTCCCACCTGAAGAGCCCTGTCCCCCATTCACAGAGAGTAGATGCTCCTCCCAGCCCAGGGTTCACAGTGCTTCTCTAAGAAGAGGTATCTCCAGCGAGCACAGAATACCTGGTGCAGGGGGGTTGTCACACTGCCCCACCACTGGCAGGGGGGTGCTCCGCAGTGGCAGCACCACAGTCCCACCCAAGCAGGCACAACTGCTCATCCACCCTGATGGAGCAAACCAGCCACCAGCATCTGCAAGAATGCCCAGTGTGGATCCTGAGATCACCTGTGATCCACAAACTGGAAGCTACTCGAACAGACAAACAGAGCAAATGGAGAACCACTGCCAGAAATGTCAATTTTTTAGTGTTTAACCTGCGTATTGCTCAGAACACAAACCAAGTTTTAAAGGAGCTCTCTGGAGTAAAACACTGTAGTTAAAAATACCAGATGATTGTTTGGGAAGATCATTCCTATCTTGTGAGCAATAGCTGGAAATTATTATCTGTGGTTTAATGGTACAAAACAGCAAAGGAAAGAAACATAGAAACTCACTAAAATCAGTGGAAGAATCTCACTGATTCAATCAGCACATGGAATCCAAGAACCTGTAACCTCTCACAGCAAAAACATGTTAGATAAGCACGGTAAACATTCCCTAGAAGGACATGGGATCCTTATGTGGAGAAGTTATGCTTACAGGAAGAAGACAAGCTAAATGGAAACTGGCACAGAAGCACACAAAATGGGGACTCTGCTCCTTAGCCAATGAATCATTTGCTTTGTGCAATACACTCATGTCAAAGGTGCCTTTCCTTCCCCGCTGAGACAGCGTGAATGAAACTCATGGAGCAACATAAGAAACACTGTTCCAGCAAAGTAACTCAGTCATATCCCAAGGCATTAACATTCATACAGCTGAAGGACAGTATTCAAGTTTTTCTCTACTTATTAATTGATCTGTACCACAACTACTAGCTGCTGAGCTGTAAAGGCTACACTGCTCTATGTAAGATGTATAAGGATATGAAGAAGCTCTGGAAAATATTTTCCATTATTCCATCTCATTAAGCTCCCAGTGTTTTTTTTCTCCAATTATTACCTTTCATATTGTTTATTTTTACAAATACTTGCCTGTGCTATGTTCATTCTTTTGGCTGCTCTGTCCTGAAGTAAAACAGTCTAGCCTTTTGCCAGCTATTTCCTTTTGTCTTGCCAATGTTACTAAAAGAGACTTTCTTGCTGGTATGCACTTCCTCCCCAACCGGCTACCCAGAACAGAAGCAAAGCTAGAAAAAGACCTCACTGATTCAGATGCAGCTTCATTTTACCACAAAGTTATGCACTGCCACAGCTAACTTCTCTGGGACTTTGAGCACTATGTGTGATGCTTACAGCCTTTACACACATCCTGTCAGGAAAAGGCTACACCTGCTTGACTTTTCTCCCATTTTACTTCACTATCCTAATCCCTAAAAGGACCACATGTGTGTTGTGTCTGCCTAGACTTCTTTCTGTGGTTGGCCAAGTGGTCTCATGAGAGGAAATCCAAGAACAGAATAATCTGCTGCAGGCTCTGTTCCCTATAGCTGCATGAAAACACACGAAATTTGGCTTTGCTAGGGACATTCTTTCATCTTACACCAAGGAAATAATGTACTCTTAAGACTTCCATAAGATATGTTCCAGGGCATACAGTACAAACTACCCAGAAAGCTTTGTGTAGTAAAGGACAAGTCAGTACACACTAATTAGGCCAGCAGCCAGAACACTCTCCCATGTGGTCCTTTAAGGCACAAACCTTCTTATTCAGTTCAGGAACCAAAAAATATACGATAAGAGAGAGATGTTGCCAACCAAGAGGGAACACTGAGCACAGCAATGACTAAATCTTGTTCCTCTGATGAGCTTGATGCCAAAGTCAGCTTTGTTAAGACAGACCTGTTCTCACTTCTAAACCAGAATTAGAAAGCCTCTCCTGTCAGTAGACACCTTCAGCTGTATCTCAAGTTAACATACTGTATCCTTTAGACTCTAGCCACAGCCAGCAATGGCTCTAGCAATGCCTGCTTCACTTTGTAAGAGTGTAGTCACAAAAACATACAGTAGCACAAACCCCTTCACAGACTGAGAACATTCAAGCCAGCTGGTCACATTTTCCATGAGAATACTTGGCCATTTTAAAGGAGATGCATCTCCAAGTATAAATACTGAAGAAGTTCTATATTCCAGGGACATGGTAAAGTCATACAAGGAAGAATCCAGGGATCTCAGACATATCCCAGGTCATGCAGTAGTTGATGGCTTTTCCTAGCAGTGCAATTGTGGATTTTGGTGATCAGTTCTGCCTCTATCCTACCCTTAAATATCACTATGACAAAAAGGGACTGTGTAGAAGACTGAACTCTGGGGACATTCTTCTTAGCAGCTTGGAGATGCCCCATGAGAGGTGTGTAGGAGTCATGGAGATATTCCTCTGAGGAAGGAGGGGCATGAAAAGGATAACGAGGCATCCTTTGGCTGTAAAGAGCAGGAAATAGCCCAGGAAGAGTCAGTGTCATCTCCACAGCTGTTACAGGCATAAACCACACAGCCCTGTGTACGTACACTAAAATGCTGTAATTAATAGTTTCCAAGAGAACAAATGGAGTACTTGCCTGTATTTATGAATGATGGCATTAAATAATCTTCCATCACGCCAGCAGGTAGTGAAATTTTCACAACGTATTCCAGCATAACCCTCCGTTGTTTGCTGCGACCACAGGAGCAGTCTCTCTTTAGCAGACATGTCCTCTGACTCTCCAGTAACATGGATATCAGATATCTAAAATACAGTTGATATAAACATTAACCCATAACAATATTTAAAATATTGCAGAAAATCACTCTGAATTGCTGAAGAATTTATCACCTGTTATCTCCATATATAAATACGATGATTATGTACTGCATTAATGCTCTTTCAAGTCTTATGCTCATGTGCTCCCAGTGTCTTCAATACGAAATACAAAATTTATAGCTTCATAATTTTCTTCAGTTAGCCAGTTCTCAGTCTCCTAATTTCTCGGGACAGTGAAATACTATTGCATAATGCAAAATACTTAACTATATCTATTTTATGCAGGTAATATAATGTATGATACCAATTATACATAAATGCTATATAATTATGTATGAAATCTAATGTGTTTTATACATCTGTAGTCCCACCTGTACAATACCCATATTTATATTATTCATATACTTTATTTAGCTACAAATTTCCTCTCTTAAAAAAGGTTAATTTATAGTACATGCTGTTCTGAAATTCCGTAACAGTCATTTAGAGCGAAAGCTGATAATAACAGCTTTAGGACAAAATTTTCTGGGAGGCTTTTTAGGAATCACTGAAAGACTGACAGTATATCAATAAAAATTCTGTCTGATAAAGAAAGCTTGTTTTCATATTATTTAAGGATTATCAATATTTCTTACTCTGTACATGACCACTAGGTAAGATCACTGTTGGATGGCTAAAACATTAATTTAGTTCATTATACAAGGATTAAAAAGGTTTTACTATCAAAGGATTATCAGCTTTATGTCAGGGAAAGCAAGAAAATATTAGGAATTTTACATTCAAATACTAATTTATAGTACATTAAATTAAAGTACATTAAATTTTCACCTAATAAAGTTCAGTCTGTTTGCTTTGAAAACTACCACTGTATACATTGTCCTTCTTCTAAGCGATCACCTTTTACCACTTATCCAAAGCAGAGAGTGTTATCATGAAGAACACTAGGAACCCAGGTACTGTAAGGCACTGTATAAGGACCAAAGTACTGTAGCTTAGCCACTACAAAAAACAGACAGAGGTGCTTAAGCAGAGGCAATGAGGCTTGAGACAACACCACGGTTTGTGGGTGGACACCAAGGACCTCCGTGAGCCCACCTGGAAGAGGCTGCCCCGCCATGAGCATACACCCAGCACCGAAGGGAGAGACAGGTCTGCTCTGGCTCTGGGGCCAGCCTGAGGGCAGACCTCAGTGTGGGGTTTGCCCACAGATAGCTCGAGTTAGCTGCAGAACAGCCTTAGCTTCAGCTGTGCCAATTCCAGCAATCCTGTTCTAGTGTAAACAGTTATGGTCATGAGGTCAGATGGAATGGTCATAACAATGTCTTCTGGCCTCCAAGTCTCTGCACACAAAGATATCTTCTGTCTGGGCTCTGACAGGGGGAATTCCGAGAGGCTAGGCTGGAAATTATGGGGTTTTCTCACATTAGAGCCACACAAAACACAGTGCCAAGAAGAAAGAGATGTAGCTTGCCTACTGATGTTGCTATGTCACTATCTAAGACAAGGCGGTGGGAAGCACTAGGAAGGAGGGGACTAAAGGAAGGGCCTTGGGGATGTCAGGGCAATGAAGCTTCCACAGCTCTCACTACAATTTCTGGTTTACCACTTTTCACACTTTCAGGGGATGATGAGCATTTACAGCTAAACAGTAAATTGCAAGTAAATTTAATTTAAGAAAAAATCAATTTACATTATTTCCTATTCAAGTATCCACAAATCACAAGTTGTGAATGCAGTTCTTCAGATATGTAGGTAAGGAAAAAATACAGGCACCAATGCTAGAAAGCAAAACAGTTTTAACTGTTCAACTAGCCCATAAATAACCTCAGAAGATCTGAGCACATTTTTTGCATCCTATTGTCCTCAGTTTCAACACTGCAGGCTTTTAAGAAAGAAAAAGGGGGAAAATTACCTCTTTTTGTTCAAAACACAGAAGAAAACACATGCAGTTGTGATTGTTTGTAACTTTCTAGGTATCAAAATCCTGCAAAGAGTACTTACTATGTGAAATTGCAAAAAATACAGATGGGATGAGTTGTGTATGTGAAGACAACAGATGTGGCAAAAGACCAACTTGAAATCACTGAAAATTTTCTTGTCAAAATGCAGGGAACTTATCTGTAGTGTAAGACCTTTTTTCTGTGGGTTACTTTTACTGTTTCGTATTTCAAAGCAAGAAAGCAAAGTAAGTGTTTTTTCAGTAGCTTTAGCTTCTATTCATCACAGAACAACCAGACCACAATATAAACCAAGTCAACCATTTACCGCTTATCCGGACAACGCTTCTGAAAGAGATGACGTCATCTGGAAGTGCCAGATGTCTAGCCAAAAAAAAAAAAAAAAAAAAAAAAAAAAAAAAAAAAAAAAAAAAAAAAAAAAAAAAAAAAAAAAAAAAAAAAAAAAAAAAAAAAAAAAAAAAAAAAAAAAAAAAAAAAAAAAAAAAAAAAAAAAAAAAAAAAAAAAAAAAAAAAAAAATTCCCCAAACCCTATATTTTTTCCCTGTCATTTTCAGAAGGTCCTCTGTGTATAATCCTTAATTATCAGATTTTTTAATATACTGTAGCATGAGCAAGCTAACAACATAATTTGTTAATGGCCATTCCTCACTGCTAAGTTCAAATGCTCAGCCTCCTTTACGGTTAATTGACCAGGGATGGTTATGTACATTTCAGGCTGCACAGAGTGCTAACGCAGCATGTTTGAATGCACATTAGATTCCTCTGGAAACAAGTAATTTCAAACATCAAGGCAACTTCTGAAGGTCATACTTTTATCTGTTGTTACATACACAAACACAAGGAGAACATTTCTTACTCTGAACGTGACCACTAGGCAAGCTCACTGTTGCAATTTTGGATGGCTAAAACATTAATTTAGCTCCTTAAATGAAGATCAACATGTTTTTGATCCAAAATCTTCCAGGCACCGTTCACCACACTGGTTAGCCATTTGAAGAAAAAGGAATAGACTAGACTGGGTTTAAAAACTGAAACTGCATTTCACTCATGGAGGTAGCTCATTTCACCACAGGTTAAGGAACACCAAGATCAGCCTGAGAAGTGAAACAGCCTGAGCACTTCTGTTCTCTAAATAAAGTATTTCAGACTCCAAGGCTAACATTTCAGACTTTCATAAACACGGAATTCATATTTTTTAAAAGTATAAAAATACACTGAGGGAAATGGTGAGTCAAAGGGCTACATTTTATTACACTTACAAATACAAGCTCTACTTTGCAAGATGCCCTAGTAACTTGAAACTACTTAACAAGTAAAATTCTACCACCACAAAATAAATATCAGAGAGAGGGAGTGTGCACATCTTTCCTTTAATAGCCCCATAAGGACAGTATTGATACTCACTCACAACTGTGCATTACCATCAATATTTCTGATACCATTTTCCATAGCAGAAAACCAGAAAGATTATTAAATTAAGAATACTAGAACAGAAAATAAGTTAGGGGGTGATCAAATCTTCTACTAGTCAGATTTTGTCCTTCCAAGCAAAGTTTGTGTGAACCTTTCATATCTCACAAGCCTATAATTTACTCACTGTAAACTGTTACTAGAGGACATTCATTCATTAAGCATGGAACAAATTACTGGGTTTGCACGAGTTTTAACAATTGTTTGCTAGAGATCCAGTTCTCCAAATTATCTCAAAGCTTGTGAATTAAAAGTTATGCAAGAGAACGCGACAGAGGTAATTCTCTGCACAGCCCTTCTATTTCAGGATCAAAGTCTTAATTGGCACTAAATACTCTCTTGCTTGTAACTGGGAGAACTCATTCACTTCTGCTACTGCACATGCCTGTCAGTTCTCTTTTCATCACACAGTATGCAAAATATATACATCAAAAAGCCTCAAGCTCTTTCCTTCCATTGATTTCAGTGTTACAGTTTTGAGCCCAAAGAGCAAGGTAGAGAAGAGTTTCTAAAAGAAATCAGTAGTGGTGCTGGATTTCTGTGATTCATTTTTACACTGCAAATAGAAGAAGACCAAGACTCATACAGATAGTAAGATGTCTTTCCTCTGGTTTCATCCTATCCCCAGTGTTTTGAAACAAGTCTAAACTTGACTTAATGTACTTCACTGCACAAAAATATATAATGGGATAGAGATGTATGATGTATACATGCACTCAGATGTCAGCTAGCCTAAACCAGAAAAGTCTGAAGAACACAGAGAAATAAAGAGTCCAGCTTTGAGCAAAACTCTTCAAACAACATCAGATCAGTTCAAGCAGACAGGAGGAGAAAAATAAGAATGACAAAGATCTAAAAATATGTGACCTGTTAGGAAACACTGAAAAATTATGTTTATTTAGTCTAAAGTAGGGAAAACCAAGGGGAGATGTGAAACAGTCTTCAAATATGAAAAATGCTGTTGCAGAAAAGAAAATAAATCAACTCTTCTAGGAATATGGAAAAAATTAATGATAATAAGCATGGGAGGTTTCTGATAAAACCTCTTTTCAATAGAAAATACAGATAAGCAAGAGAAAAATCACTTGGAGAATATGTGAAACCACCAACAAGGCAGACGCAGAAGAACAAGTATCAGTGAAGAATGGTTTTCAATTAGTTATCTTGCCTCTGGGTACAGAGATCACCTAGATGAGCTGCCCAGAGTATTTACAGCCCTAGTTTTTTAGTTCCATCAATGATTACAGATCTCCTTCATTTGTGAGCATTTACAGTGGATTGCACCTGTTTCTTTTGAGTATTACAAGGAAGTAAACAATTTTGTGCCAATAAAGCAAAACTCCTGACTTTTGCAAAACCAACTGGCATTTCTCCCTCCTTTGACTGTACTACATGAATAAATAAGACGTGATTATATGATGGTGGACATAGTTGGAAGGTATCTTGTTATCTTACAATTATTTGCAATGACAACTGCAACAATAAACAGAGGGATACTTAGCCAGAAGTATTTCATTAAATAAGCTGATCACAAATAATCTACAGTTTTTAACTTAAAAACAACTATACTGCCTTTAACATGACTCTAACACGTGCTTGGTTTTTTTTCTTCTTGCAGATTATTATTAGTCTTGTACATGAGGTAAGAAAAACACTGCATCAAACACTATGTAGATGCATGGCAACAAAACAGCTGTGGAACTTGCAGCCAAGACAACAGTTGAATACTGGAAGTAGATGACTGATTCTGTTTACATATTAGATTTTTTTTCTAAAAAAAAAAAAAGAAATATTTATATCCATAAATCAGAACTGAAACTCCCCCAAATTAGCTTGGAAAAACAATTACACTGATTGATAATATGATACATGGAAGTTATTGGTTTCAACATGAGCTGACAACCACCAAAAACTGTTGGTAACACCAGCTGGTAGCTATCCTTTGCTATCCTGAATGAAAGCCATGGCTTGTTTCAACACGAGACAGCAAATATCACAGTAGTAGTATCCTCTGTAGGGAAGTCAAAACTATAGCCTTGATTTTCCACTCAACCTGCACCGTGCTAAAACACCACTGAGAAGGGAAGCTGCTGCAGTAAGCCCGTTTAAATCTTCATTCACAACTTCTTGACCTTAACTGCCATCTGCTCTATGACAGGCCTGAGCTAGAACAGTACCAGAGCACATCTTTCTTGAGGAATTCACCATCCTGTATTAGGAACAAGGGCTGTAAAAATCAGTCCTCAGCAGAGAGTAAGAAACTTTTCTCGAAGCTATTAGAGAGCAGTCAGGAGCAATGCTTCAGAACACCCCTCTAAGCTGTTTTGCAAACAGGAAAATATAGATATTGCAGTAGCACATATTTGAACACAAAATTTGTTTGTTTGTTTTTTTTTTTACATGAATAAGAAACTGTGCCACAGAAGAAAACTCAAAGAATATGTTTCAGTAGAGGGGACTATGCTGTTTCAGAGAGTAAAACATCATATCTCTGTGACAGTGCAAATTATCCATCTGTACCAATGAGTTTCCTATGGTCTCTGCCTCTGTTTGAAAAGCCAGCACACTTTCCATTATCCCAGGCATTGTGTAAGTAAGACTAGATTACAGGCATAGATAAGTTGACAAGGTGAGGGGAGGCTACTGATCTCTGTAATTATGGCAAAGAAAATGATAAAAGTTGAGATTGGTAACTGCAAACCTTGTATATCAGCCCAGACTAATAACAGGAACTTTGCGGATTTGCATAAATAACAGCTTTACTCAGTAAATAAAAGACAGAAATATAAGACATTAAAATGCTTGGTTAGTACTCAAAAGCAATCAGAAGGAAAGTCATTATGACTTTGTAAAGTAATTAAAGTCTGTAATCTAGTTTTTCCTGTATTCGTTTACAGGTCAAACCTCAGTGCTCTTAAAATTGCTTATACTGAGAATCTTGGGTTGAGAAAGAAACTGAACTGAAAGCCAGACATTTCAGCAACTGAGGCATTTAGCCTTATGTGTCAGTAGTTTTCATACTCATACCATGAAGAGTTTTCTCAACATCAGTGTTGATGTGGTTGCTCAACAGAAATCTTTTTTTCCCTCCCCTTCCTCTGTAGTAACAAGAGTTATACACTTGGTTAAAGTACTAACTGCAGCAGTATTAGAAACTGTATTACTGTCATTACACAGGAAAACGCAGCCACATTTGGCTGAACAGACAAGGCCTCACACTCTCTTACTCAGCAGTGACGTTTTGTAAAAATCAAAGAACATTCCTAAGCCCTTCCTGAATTCCAGCTAAGATTAGGAGGGCAAAGATCTGCATGTGTATTAGAAGGCTATTTGTTCTAGTGTGTACTGTGTGTTGTAAATGGGTGTGTTATCTGTGTTTAAAAACTAAGCTTAGGTGAAGTACTGTTTGATTTCTGTTACAAAAGGAAATTATACAGGCAACAGAAGTTTAGTTAGATCTTTGCTAGAAACAATATGTTTGGCACATGGCTCTTCCCTCTGTTCACTCAAGTCAAAGCTCAGATGTCCTTTTTGAGAAAGGGGATTGAGTTTTGGACCAGATCCTGCTATCGGCATTTGACCCACACATACAGATTTCAGTTGCCCCGATACATGGATGGAATTGGTAAGCATGGATACCAAAAATTTGCTTTCTTTCAGTTATTCTGTAACTAAGATCATGTTTTGGTTTCTTTTATTGTAAAAACAAAATAATGATATCCTCAAAGGAACAGAGAATTTCAATAATTAATATTAATAGGTCATCTAGACAGTTTGGGAGGAAAGATCTTTTAAAAGAAGTGTAGAGAATTAATAACATGATTGATATTCACTTGTTCTATTTGAAGCTATGTAGTTCTATCATTCTTCCCTTCCTACTGGTAAGAACTAAAAAGAATTAGAAATATTCATTTCCTTGATACAAGGCCACCAAGAGTTGGTAAGAAAATTCACTGCAGATACTGAATAAGAACTCTCTAAAATGCACTCCATGTTCTAGCAACATTTTAACATGAAAATCTCTTTCCTAAATTAGGAAACAGATAAAACTACAGACAGAAAAACAGCACAAGGATATATCAAGGCTCCTAAAGTATAGTTATTACTTAGCCTTTGAAAAAGATCAAGTGACATGTTCTGTCCTACAACTACCTGTAGTATCATAGCATGGATAAAAGGTTTATACACAGCAAAGTGAAGATATTTTTTGTAATAGAAAAAATACTGTTCCAATTCTTATTCTGAGCTAACTTTCAAAGATAACGTACTGTGCCAAAATATTTACCTTGCTCCTGTTTGGAGGAGTGCTAAATAATGCCTTTTCTTTCAGCAATTGGGAAAGCACAGCATCAGGATAAAATCTCTTTTGTTCAAGTAGCATATCACTTTTGCTTTTAGAAAGAAAGTGATGCAACTTTTCAGATTTACTGCTTTCTGAAACATCTTCAGTGATCCTGCAAGAAGTTATGTTTAACCCAGCTTCTTCATGTTGTCTGCCTAAAGTGTGGATAGCAGAATCCAAGGCAGTTGCTTTTCCATAAAAAAGACCACTAGACTTCTTCAGGAATACTAATTATCTCCTGTTGCCATCCTCTGAGTATTTCCACTTCCCTGTACAGGGTTACTCTGAATTCCTCGTCTTGTTTCTTTAACCATGATTCTGTTTCATCATACTTGGTGAGCCTCTGATTATCACCATGAAAGCTCTCCCCACAAAGAGAATCACTCTTTGCTTCACCCAGTAAAACTTTTGCTTTAACAACATCAACTGAAAGGTCTGTACTCACAGGCAGAGCATTACCAGCCACTGTCACTCTCCCGGGGAAGGAATCAGCCAATCCTGCACCTTTCGGGTGAATCTCAGTGCTTGCTGAAATCTCCACTTCATACTGTCGTTTTTCTTCATTTTTTTGAACAGGCACTGAACTTGATCCCTCCTCTGTTGATTTCTTTCTCCTTTTTCTTCTGAAATATTTTCTTCCAGGAGAATGTTTATCTGGACTTAAGGGAGCTCTGGCAGGATCTAAACACTGCTCTTCCTTTTCAGCCCTCACACATCCACAGACATTCCCCATTTGGCTTTCTGTAACTCACAGTCGCACAGTCTCATTCATTCCAGTGTGTGTGTATATATATATATATATATATATATACACACTTAAATCCTCCTCAGGAAGTTAAGAACTGCTGTTCATACTGTAATTTCTTCCAGACTTCACATCCATCCGCCTCAGTACGTAGCCATTTTGCTTATGAGAAATGCACACGCAATAAACTCTGTGGCACGGTGCCCAGGCAGGGCCTGTGTCTGATTAGACACTGTGGCTTATTTCTGGCCACCAATCCTCTTAAATAAACATCACTGCTTCAGCATTGGGCTGTAATGCTGATTGCTTTTCACAGAGATGACATAGCATTTATGAGCAATAGAAATTTCTCACATGCCTTTTAACTTCCCGTTTCACTTAGTAACTTAAGCAAGATAAAGCAGAAAAATATGTAGCAACCTTTGAAACTATTAGCTACACTCCAAATCCAAAAGTAAGGAGCATAGCAAATAGCAGGGATTTAGGCAGCAGATTTTTTTGCACTTCATATGTTTTTATTACATACCCAATGATCCACAAATGGGAAGATTAAACTGAAGGATCAGAAATTGCTCTGACAGCTTGCTAGAGGTCAAATTTTTATTTGTACGTGGAGTTTTCATAGCAGCTGATGTGATTTTTCACTGATTTGTCAGCTATAAATAACCTGCTGCTTCACTGCTATCATACAAGCACAATAGCTTGCTCAGGGCAGTGATGCTGTGTACCAGGGCTGAAACTTTGAAACAGAGTTAAACTTTCTGGCAGATAAAGGTGAAACAAATCATAAAAGAAAAACTGGCCTTAAGATTACTGTTTATTAAAATGGAGCTTTATCCTTTTCCCATGGTCCTGTAAGACATTTCTACGTAGCTCTGAAAGTAACATGAAGCACCTATGCCTAAAACTAGGCAGAAATACACACTTTTAAAATGCAAGCAAGTCTAATCTCCAGCATACTTTGTTTGGAAAAAAGTCTTTTTAAGCTTCCATTTCTTTTTTGTTATGGATATGTGAAATCAACTAAAACCATCACACATCAGCAAGGGCAGACGTGTATGATTTCTCATGCTGAGAAAGAACTACCAAGCGACTTGCCAGGCATTATCAGGTGTTACCACTGAGTTTCCCAGGCTTATTTGGAAAGGAATTGCAATAACGAAACCCAGAGAGTTTATCGCCAGGGGCCAGTTCCACATTTTTCTAACAGGATCTAGAATGAATAATACAGCAAAGAACCAGGATGTGTCTCCAAAGAATTTCCAAGAATACAGTTGCTCACTGTTGCTTACTCTCAGGACACTGAGGTAAAATTCGACAGTAATGCTTAGAAAATCTGTAACACTACAGAATATAGAGACAGATGGGCAGTTATGTACAGGCACAATGCTAACGTGTTTTTTTTCAAAGTAGACATTTATGTTTGACTACACTCTTTCATTACCTCAATGTGTATTTGTTGCATGTTCAATATACAGATGCACTTAGGATATTTATTCCCTTTACTGAAAATGAAAAAGCTGTATTCTAGTTAGCTTAGAAAAATTACTTTAGAAAAGTCACTATCAGCTAAGGCCAGAGGACTCATTGATTTAAAGCACACTTCCACATGAGCCTGAGTTGGGTCCTGATGTGGCCACCTTTAATTAACAGAAAAATACATTTAATAAAAATCTTTGTGAACTACTTCTCTGTGTTTGTACAAACAAATGGCTTTCACACGTAAATATATACTTCTGTTTCTTCTCTCATCAAGATTATTCAGGACTTTGTAGTGAAACAGGCCAAGGCTAATTTCATTTCACACAAATACAGTTTCTGGTTTAACAACTAGATATCTAGGAATAAGATATGGTTAAAGAGATCATAGCATAATAATATTAAAATATATTAAAAAAAATACTATCTTGGTAAAGCAGAAATTACATAAAATGTTAAAGACAAGTACCCAGCATTTGAGTGAACGACTGCAAGTCTTCCTGCTGTCTTCTTGAAAATTTATCAAAGTAACCAACCACAAGTACATTGCCAATGTTCATCCTCCACAAACTTCACAGGGGCTAAGAATTTGCTTAAAAATACTACAAATTTAAATTTTCAATGCAAGTGTATATTTAAAATAATACACGAGCACTGAGGCTTCTATATTAGACTATTTAACCGAGCTTTAATGGAGTGTGACTTGATATGTATTTCCTTTAAACTGTTTGCATCTTCTTAACAGTCAGCATTCTACCACCTTCTTTTAAACAGAAAATGTTCCTAAAGCACTCTCTGTTATGCCCAAAGTCCTGTAGAGTCAGTGGTACACTGATTGTCATAAAAAATTTCAAATCAAACCTAATTCAAGATAGGTCAGAAGAAACACGTATTTTCATTTTACAGCTGACTATCACATTTTGTAATGCAATCAGTAATTTAGAAAGTCCCTGATCTTTCACATCCTCTTTCATTAACACCTTAAATTTTGATCACTTTTCCATAAGAGTAGGTAACTCAATTTTTTAAAAAAATCAGGTGATTCTGAAGTAGAATTTTAAAAAATGGGACACCAAAAATAAAAGAATTAGTTCTGAAACACTGGTTATAAGACCAGTGCTCCCAACAATCCTGCCTTACTTCTGCGTATTACAGGACACAGCTGGTATAACTACAAGAGTCTTATAATTTAACCATTTCTAAATATTAGCTAGGAATAAATGCATTCCAAGTATACCTCTACAGATGATTAGTAGTACTTGTGCCTTTCTGTATTCCTAGAAATAGGTCAGAAATATGTATTGTTGACACTCAATAACCATTTTAACAGTACTTACTAGCTGTTCCACAGAAGGCTATCAGCTCTCTATTAACAATTCCTTCTGCTCTTCCTTTTTTTCCCCCCATGAACCAAATAGTAACTTTATAGTCACTTTAACTTTCTAAGTAACTTGAATCAAAGTGCTCTTTAAGCAAAGAAAAGATCAAAGACAACAGAACTGATAAAGTGCATTTTTATCAGTTCTGAGGTTTTTTATATAAAAACCCTGAGCAAAATAAATTTCCACATTAAGGGAAGATGGATGATAAATGAAAGTGTGAGTAACTAAAGACAAAATGACCACTTTCAGCAAACTGAAATTCTATAAAGCAATATATCAAAAGGAATGAGATAGAGATAACAGGATTACGCTGCAGATTCAGAAGAGGAAAACTGAAATTTCTCCTAAAACCTGTCTGCTAGAGCATAGACAGGTGATAATCTAAAGCATCAAGAGACTACCACTGAAGCCTATGAGAACCATCACAACATTACAAAGACCACACCAAGGGCTTTGTCTTAGACATCTAACTAGGCCTCAGTGGAAGCTCAGCACTAGTTTAAGCCGAAGGTCCAGATGATCAAAGTTGTTACAAATACTAGCATGGATTGTTCTGTTCCTTTCTCTTTTTCTTTTTTTCTTTTTTTTTTCTTTTTTTTTAACAAAATCCCCAAAGATTCAAACTTATACCCACCAATGCTGCAAAGTTTTATGGGGAGATTAGTGAAAAACTTTTTCTGGCACAAAAAAGCCCCTTAGAAGTATAATATGAATAAAGGATTAGACCAACACTTGTCTGCAATTTGACCTTAGAGACTGCTTAATCACAAACAAGAGGTTAAGATTAAGACACGGCAAACAAAAGATTAACACTGAGACATGAAATAGCTCTTGCAGATTTGAATTGGTTTGCACTTAACCACAGATATCTGTAATTTGTCAAGCATATCTGTGACTGGGAAATGCATTATGTTCTTAACGTGGAACAGGTGCATTACACATTATTGTGGCAATGTTGTTGAATATCTGTATTTGTTAGTCTGCAAAATGATGAGACCATTGTACACTGCTAACTTACACTTCATCATTGGTCTCAAATAGTTAGCAGTTACTGTAAAGGAGAAGTTATTCTACTTTGTCAATCAAATCATGCTAGGTGTCTTTTATGAAAAACTTACTAGGAGCACATTTCAGGTAGCTTTGTATCTAAGATCCCTTTCCCCTCTTTTTTTGTGTGTTTATGCAACACAGCAAAAGCAATGGAGCATTTCGCATAAATGGGGCGTATCATTTCATGGTACTAAAGCAGCATACCAGATAACCAGCAAGCATTTTGTTGCACAGCCCTAAGGTCACATGCAGAATGACAGAGAGATAAACATAAGCCAAAGAGAAAGTGAAAATTAAAGTACACAGGGTGGAGAACAAGGGAAAAAATAAAGGCTTGCCAGCACAAACAATTATAATTGGAGCTTTTTGAGCTGTACTGGCAACCACTCCTCAAACTCTGAAAGAGCTCTTCAGCTTTCAGCTACCAAGTCATAACCATCAACAGGAGAGGTTTTATATCCAGTGAGATGGTTTATAAAAAGGGGAATTTGCTCCTTGGCAGTTTTATGGCATTAAGGACTCTTAATGCTTCTCACCCTTTCTGTGTTTCAGATGAGTCCTAGAAATTCCAAGAATTCGTTTTCTTACTTGAGGGTTAGCAAGTTTGGTTTTTTTTTTAATAAATTGCTGAAGAATTCCAGAAGAGACAACTAGGAGTTCAGCAGAGAAATAAAATACCATGCTGAATGGTGGGGAATTCTGCCACGATAGCTAATGATGGGTAATTGCAGCTTGCAGTGGTTTGAAAAGAATTTCCACCAACTTTTACCAAAATTAAATCTTCCTAAAATTGTGGTTACAAACTGAGGACAAATGCTTCCATTTATAGTTGGTCATCTCCAATGTCATCAGTGAAAATATACTGGTGTTGAAGGAGTCCTTTAGAGTATTAATTTGGATATTTATACATACAGCTTACGATTATACAAAATACTGTAATCAGATTTAGCATGTTCTACAGTGCCAGGAAAATAACTTACAACACTTGCTACATTATGAATCTGAATTTAAACTGAGCCACATATTATTACAAGCATATTAAATGCATACTTTGAAAGCTTGCCTAAATCCTAGTAGCATACATCTTGGGGTTTTTCAATATCCACAGGACAAATTATTTTACAGCATACTCAATAACATACTCAATAAACCACTGGATTTTCCATTCCACCTTTTCTGTATCTTTTACGTGATTACTTGGGACACAGAAGAATGTACAATTTCTGGACTTGTATAACTGCAGAAGTCAGTGGTGTAACTCAGAACAACATTTGTATTTATCTACTCATGGGTACCAAGTCACAAATCTGTAACCGTCTTCAGACATAATTCAGATGGAAGAGAAACATAATCCTCAAATGTGTATTATCTTTTATTTTTGTTCATCATGTCTTTCCCCTAAATCATTCCTAAATTCATTCCAATAATCAGAGGGATTTTCTATTTTGAGGAAATATTATCCTCCAGACAAGGACCATGACTCAGAGAATCAATAAGTCACAAACAACAACCAAAAAAACCCTCTGGCATCTTGACTACTTCCCAGATTGCAGTGTTATTAGAATACACATAAATGATGTGCAACAGAGCCAGTAATATCACACAGAAAACAGTTTCTTATGCTCATTGAGAAATTATTTACTTCTGCAAATGCTGAAAAAAATTTAAGGGGTAATTCAGGTTAAGACAACCCAGCACAGGTGTCTACATATTCATGTTTACATGGTAACTAGGTTTTGAACAGACCATGTTATCCTCTAGGGGTAGGATTTAGTTTCTTTAACATGGGTTTCTGGAAATCTTTGAGATATCCTCCTATATCCCAACTGGCCTCCAGCTACAGGTCTGGTGTTTCATCAGAGAACCCCACATGCATAACCTGGATAGTCAGCACACCTCAGATATCACTCAAATGCCACCTGTCTTTAGGAAACTAAATCAAAAGCCCTGGGGATCTTGTTAGTACAGTCAACCAATTGAACAGCAATGTTTCACACCCTGAACCAGAGACATAAGGAGAAAGTCAATTAACCATCTAGAACATTTGCAACACTTAAAACTACCTGAGATATCTACATGGGCATAGCATATACAGCACAAGACCTACGGGAACCTGCTTCCCACTGCATATGGTACTGGATATGATGTGCCATGTCAGAACACACTAAGCATCTATGCTGGATAACTGAATAGTTCCGTAAGTGCTCCAGGCATCTACTTCAAGTGATTGAAGTGCTCCACCAACCCCACCCACCATATTACCTAGCCCTCCAGGCATCAAATCCACTGCTAAACATGTTTACCACCATTTAAGAAGCAGTTTATTCTGCCTGCTCTGTCTCTTCCCAGATGAGAGTGGGTTTCCCACAAGACCTACGTCATGTTTCTCGTACTTGCATGGCTGTCTCATAAATCTCCAACGACAGAGATGTTTATGTTTAGTCAAACAGAAGGAACTCTAATAGCCATTGAATTGACTCACTCTCTAGGCTATACTAACCGTATAGACTAAATCTCAGATTATTAAACGTTCAGATTATCAGATTATAGGGACAATTTAGATACTTAATTCTTAAGAACATAGCTCCCCATAAGCACCTGGACTTAGGTGTCTTAATGTCAAACTGAATCTGATCACAACTTTCCTGATAACTACAGGATAATCTATGCACACTACATTAACAATATACAGTTATTATCATGAAGGTTTTATCTCTTTGTGAAGACTCTGCTGTTAGACTTTTCTGTTCAGATTTTTACCTCATTTGAAATCTAAGACAAAAAAACCCATGAGGTATAAGTATACATATTCTCCTCAACTTCACATTCTGAACCTGAATTGACCATGTACAGGTGTCAGTGACTGACACTAAATTACCATATTATTCAAAAGAAGTGGTAGAGCAGTAAATGTCACGCAGGCACAGACTAGTGCAGAAGGTGTCCCTTTACCTCACTTTACAAATCCCTTCTGCACTCAGTATAGGCACTGCAGCCATTAACAGCAAAAAGACAGAAAACACTTTTTGTTAAAACTCTGTTCTTCAGCTATTTCATATTTACTAATGAAGCTTAATATTTAGTGAAGAACCACTACTCAAAATTATTTTTTCACAATTTTTTAAAGATATCGTTTTGTTAAAAAACTGATTACCAAGAGGGTAAACCCCATTCTGGTATACATCAAACGCAGCAGAGGAGAGGCAATCATCCCACTGAACTCAGAATTGGTGTGGTCTCACCTTGGGAACTGTGTGCAGGCCAAAAGCAGAGCTGGTGAAAGAGCTGGAAGGTATGTTCTAAAAGGAATGGCTGAGAACTTTGGGTTTACCTAGTTTGGAGAAAGGGAGGCTGAGGAGTGACCTCCTTGCTTTGTACAGCTTCCTGAGGAGTGGAGAGGGAGATGCTGAGCCCTTCTCCCTGTTATCTAATGACAGGAGGCGTGGGAATGATTCAAAACTGTACCAGGGGAGGTTTAGACTGGACATCAGAAAACATTTGTTTACTGAGAGGGTGGTCAGACACTGGAACAGGTTTCCTAGGGAGGTGGTTGGTGTCCCAAGCCTGTCAGTATTTAAGAGGCATTTGGAGAATACCCATAGCAACATGCTTTAACTTTTAATCAGTCCTAAATTGGTCAGGCCCTGTACGTCCCTTCCAACTGAAATAGTCTATTCTGATAGAACTGTAAGATCTGAATTATACTTGCAGACATTTAATTGGCAATTATTATGGTCAGGATATAGTGAAGTAAGTGTGTTTCAGCTACAATTTAAATGCTTCAACATATTTCATATGGAGCTGGATACCTTACAGGAGAAAATCCTTGTTACACCAGCTCACTGAAACTAGCTCTTTTATATAGATGTTTTTCCTTTTCATTAATTTTTACAACTGTAACTAAATAGTAGCACTAACTTCCACTACTTTTTATAAGCACCCAAAATTGTGTTAGATGTCCTGTGCTTTAGCTAGTGAGAGAAACACAATTTCAATTCTGCAAAAACCTATTAATCAAGTTCAGAAAGATAAAATATACTTAATTTTATAAATTCCACTAACAACAGGAAGGCTTAAATTCCACTAACAGGAAGTTACTAATAACTTTTATTTCTTAAAATACAGTAACATTCAATCACTTCCTAATTCTGTAGGTCATACCTATATCTATTTAAACCCAGTCTTTTTTTTCTCCATATAACCACGTGGAAGCAAAAACTGACACAATTAGGGGAGCTGAGGGAACTCTCAGTCTTTGCTACTGATGAGTGGCTAGTTGTTTCTCCTTTACCCTATGTGCTGGGCTGGGCTAAGCTGTGCACCCTGTTTAAACCAGGGCCGCACTGTCCCTGTGCATATTTCTGCTCCTCGTTAGGATCTGCAGAAAGACACATTATATCCTAACAGCCTTTCTGTTGTTTGGTTTTTTTAAGAAATTTTTTTTCAGTCATAAATCCAGTGTGGAACATTCTGAAGTGAATCACGCTTTTTCTGTGTGATAGTGTAAATTTCTGATCTTTTAAAATGCCAACACTGCCCGGAGTTTATCGTTAACAATGCTGCAGTCACTAAATGGGAATTATCTGTCATCTGAATTACATCATCTACAGCCATGGCCATTATGAAAGCCTCATTTTGAGGAGCAATTTAACACCACGCACTGCAAGGCTGCATTATACTGTACACAATCCTGCCAGTGTACAACAACCAGAGTGCCACCTAGTGTGACACGCACTACCATCACCGGGGCCAGAAACAAATGCTGACATGCTAGGAACTACTCTAAGAGCTGAAAGCAGTGCTTGCTAAAATACTAGAATCAGCAGAGAAGTTCAGATCCTGAATGGAAAAAAAAGTATTTAAAACTTTTCAATATACTTTAATACACATCAAAAGAAGTCTATAGAACAAAACAAGACCAGTTTGTCCAAAAGCTGGAAGGAATACATCAATTATTGTCTTTAATTATGTTCAAAACGGAAGCTATTTTTCTCTCGCTCCACAAACAGGAAATTAGCAGACAAACAACATGTTGAAGTTGAGTTTACCAAAACCTTCAAATATACATTTAAGAAGAGATGTAATCTATGGAATCCTGTCTAAGGAGACACGTTCGTAACTGTATGCAAGAATCTGACCAAAAATATACTATCAAGCAAAACTAGGCTTACCTGAAAGTGCAAAATTATGGTCCATATCAACCCCAAAGTCAATTTGGGATTCCCATCTGTTATATCATCATTTCTTATGTTAACCAGTTTCACCTGCCATTGCAGAAAGAAAATACAGACAAAATTGAAATAAATATGCCACAAATACATACTGCGTTACACAGGTATGACTGTAAAGGATGTACTACTCACTTCCTGAGCCTCCTCTGTTGTTTTTTTTTTTTTTTTAATTCTCAAAAGCAGAAAGGAATTGCATTCTGGCTCTAAGCAGCCTGCTAGGAATTGCTCTCTCCCACTCACTTTGAGCTGAGAAGATCGTCAGCTGTCACTAGGCTGGCAGATCTGCTCCCCATGGCAAATACCATTTGCCTCTGGTCTTGTCAAAAGGGGAAGGTATGACAAAGCAGGGAAGGATAATAAGAATATAATGATCTGTAGCTGTTGTATTACTCCCAGGGCAGCGCTAATCCCTGGGAAGTTACCACTGCCTTCTGTTCACCTCACACTTTTCGGTGCCTGAGTAAGACTTCAGCAGCAGGAGAACTGGTCTATTAAAATACAATGGTCTGGCTTGATAAAACTAAGAATTTAGTATCACATTTAAATAACCAATGGCTTAATGACAACAATTATTATCATTTCTGATGCTGTACTCAATCACAGTGCCATAAACAAGAAATGGTTAACAGGATGAAAACAGAAGCTGCTATTATTGCCACTCCCATAACCTCACTCTCAGAATGAGTTCAATAATTTTCTTTGTCATATTTTAATAATTCATTTAATTTCTCTATCTGCATTATGTATCCATATAGCCTAGCAGTTGAAGATGACTCAGCTAAAAGGCATTTTATGCTGACATTAATAAAGTTACATGCACATGCTTTTGAACATATACCCTGTTATCAATCGAACCAGCAAGAGCATGTCCTCTTCTCGATTTGCAGACAAAGTGCCAAACCACTCTATCTGCAAGAAAGACTGTGTATTCCACAGTCTGTTCTGATCTATCTCTCAAGGTTTCAAAATTATCAATATGTAAGATTTGTCTGCCCTACAATCACTGTAAAGCACTGGTTTTGGAGGTTATACAGCAAACCTGAGCAAGTTACCTGCTACAGATGGTTTAGAAACACCTACCACAGGGCTGGAACTTTAATCAACAGCAAGTCCCACTGACAATTTAGCAAGAAGACCAAAGCCCTACAAGCATTTTGTACACTACAATACAGTCATCTTCACAAAACCACAAGGCTAAGGAAAACACAAAAATCCTCAGATCACAATCAACAACTGTGTGATGGGGTCTTGTGGTTCCCATCAACAGACATGTTCATAAACATGGAGGTGATCTGATCCTGTATCTCCTGCACTTTAACATACTGGTCTGTTGTGCATAAATAAGGCACAGTGCAGCACAAGTGCTGAGGTCTTGCTGCATTAAAATGCCTTTGTGATCGTCATTTCAGTAGCCATTCATTTACTTTGAAGTGTTATTTGTTCAGTGGCTCACTTAGGTTAACAGGAAAAGTTTGCTTTGAACTTAGCAAAGGGGCACTGAGTTCTCAGTACACACACACCACTCAGTGACCCAAAAGACAAGTTTGCAATTTCACTCAAAATACAAAAGGACATCTGGTTTTATAACCAAACTAAGTATCTGGCTATGGTTCACTAACGCATATTCTTTCAAACCTTTGAAGTAACAAATAATATTTTTTTTTATATCATCTATCAAAAAGCAGATTTTCAGTGCCAGTTCATTGGAATGGGATGGGATGGATGGGGGGAACAGTTTTTCCTTCCATATTTTGGATATTTTTTTTAATTGCTGTTTTGTGAAGGGAGAAAGCAAGAATCCTGTAAGTATTTAAAAGAAATTTAAAAGCAGTAGCAGAAAACCACTTCGCAGTGTGGATTTCAAGTGTCTGGCTTAAAGGAGATACAGGTGACATTAGGACTCAATCTTCCACAGCCCAGGTAACTCTTCTGCCTTTCTGCACGACCAGTTTTGCTTTCATCAGGATCGAGGTTTGAGAAGGTTTTCCCAAAGCAAACCTTGTCAAAACAAGGAACTCCTATACAACGTTCTAATTTCCTTGAATATGCATTTTGCACTATAAATTAGACCTTTAACAAAACTGCATACCAGATAGTGTCTGGGCAGCATGAAAGACAGTTAAATTTACTATAAGCAGCTCCTTAGGATCTCACACATAATTTTCTCCTCTTTATTACCATATATCACACGGAGTATGTTGTTACTGCTCAGAGCAGGGTGGTGCAAAGTTACCTTTGCCACATCTCTCTTATCCATCTCAAGTATGACATAAAGCCAAGCCTACACAAGCAGCTATTACACAACATGCATAAAAGACAAAGTAGGATGTATTTTTTATTCATTAGCTACAGGTGACAAAATTTTTATGATTTCTTTTTTTTTTTTTAATTTTCATCATACCTGGCGTTTTTTCAAATAGTCAAGTGCAATTTGGACGTTCTGGAGTCTGTGGAAACGCATCCGACCTTTTTCTCGGGGCTAAAATTGGAAAACAATAGTTGTGAGATTTTCTCATCAGATAAAAGAACAGTCTGATTTAAAAGATACCTTGTAGAACATTTGAAGCACTGCAGTTTTAATGAAATCAATACCTTTGGTGGAAAAGTGTGCTTTGAGTATTTTTTTTTAAACTGTAGTTGAAGTTTTTTAGCACAGTAGATAGCAAGAGAGATCAGTGGTCCCCAGCTGCAACTTTGATCCATGCAGGCTGATAACCATTTCCTGTAAAGTACTATTAATGCCAAGAGGGCTACTACCTACAGAAACTAAACTGCAATTTATTATTATAAAATATTCACAGTGTATTAAGCAAAGCAAAACATAAGTAATGCCATGGACCTTTATATTGCTCTGAAAAACTCTGTGATGGAAAAGCTTACCTCTGTATGCAACTTCATGACTTAATGGTATGACTGCATAATCACTATGACATCTATAAGTATTTATTTAAAGCATCTAATAAAGACATATCTTCCTCCTAACAGAATAATACAACATATACAGTCCTAGAGTGTAAGTTTAAACTCTTGACTTGGGTAGAATATTTTAAGGTGTGAAAAAAACTATGAAATCACTCTTCCCAAAACAAAGTCAAAACCACCAAGAAAAAAAAACTGTAAAATAAGCACAAGCGGTGTGTTAATGGAAAAATGGCAAAACTGCATGCAGTTAGTGTAAAATTACCAAGAAGAAGAACCACACAGAAAATGCATACTTAGCTGTCACAGATCAGCATGGGATAGCAGTTAACCTTATCATCAACATCATATCCAAATCCTTCTATTCTTCCTTATTTCAGATTTTTCACAAACTTTCACAGCAATAAACTGAAGCGGACTATAATTGCTAGAGAATAGCCATGAATATGAGTATTTCCTCAGATAATCACTGTGATACACACAGATAAGCCCAATCCTTCCTCAACTGCCTTTTTTTTCCCCACTGTGGAGCATGAGATGCTTGCCAAAAAGAAACAGGGGAAAATGGAGCTGAATAAGAAGCAAAAACTGAAACACAAAATTTTAATTTCCATTACAGAATCTTCTATTTAGCCCCCTGTTTTTCACACCAATAGCTCAGGATCAAGCATTGCAGCCCTTGCTATCAACTAGCTTCCACACAGGGAACAAAGGACTGCAGACCTCGAACTTGGTTTTCCACAACAAAGGTGGTGTAATAAATCCCAGTCTATATAGTTAGGTAGAGCATCTCAGAGGGGAAATATGTTTTGTTTAAAAAAGTGCAGCCTTTTGAGTTATGTTACACTCCAGAAAAAAGCACACAAATTCCACTGAAATCACAACTGCAACACAACACACAGGAGCCAGGGAGGCACTCAGGCCCTATGACAGCAAGTTGCTTTAGCAAATGCCAATGATGCGAGGTCTAAAAAGGCATGAAACAGCTCACTTGGACTAACAAGCATGTGGTGTTTTACACTTTTTAAGTAGATATTTCCCTTCTGGATGGAAAAAATATAGTGAAACAACAATTCGATATTTGTCGCAAGAAAGATAAACTCTGCAAACTGTCCATGTTCTTAGTAACTACTACACAAATCTGTCATTTAACTTCTAATTTGTCTGCTCTGATAAAAATAACTATACATATGGTAAATTCTAACAAATATCTGCACATCTGAATTTTCTTATTTCAAGATATTATCCAACATTATGTCACATACACCATGGGCACAGTAGACTGGTGCTTCTAATTAAGACAAATCGATATTTTGCTATTGACTTCACTAAGAAGAGCCTTCAAGTCTGTCTGAATTACTTTTGCAAGTTTAACGGAATTATTGTAATTTCCTATCTATTATTTTAAAAGCTTGTAACATCTTGAAAGCATTGTCCAGTACACATTTGTGCCATGGTTTTGTACAGGTTAATCAAAGAAAACAAGTAAAAAATCTTGAACATTTTCATGATAGCTGTTCACAAAAAGGCTGAATCAAAGTTTGTCTTTACCATACCTCCATCATAAACACACATATCCTGGTTTACCAACACAATTTCTTTTGTCCTTTCTACAGCCCAATATGCAGCACACCAAACTAAGAATTTGCATTAGCAGACACCACACTTCAAACACTACATTAGTACAGTTATGGGGGTCGGCACCTACCCCCTTATCCTCATCCTCCACATCCTCATGCTGTTCATTTGTGCATGCTTCTGTTGAACTCACCAACCGTAAGGTCTTCAAAAAATCTCGCTCTCTTGGCTAATGAATATAACAGACGGGAGACAGGACAGCAAAAACACAAGACAGACCACAAATGAAAAGAAGAGCATGAAAAGAAGAACATAATGAAGAGAACAAATACAAAGCAAGGGAAGTAATGCTCACAAAGAAAAGAAATGACACCTGAGGAGTACGTTAGACAACTTCAGGGACATTTTATCCTTGTTATTTGTCAGTTACTCCCTTTAATGCAAAAAGATATTAAGCATCCAATACTTGTTAAAACAAAAATTGAAAAGAAAAAGAAAGAACAGAAAAAATAGTGCATTACCCTATTAAGAAAGGAAGTCACTCTGACCACAAGAAATGAACAGATTGCATTCCCCCACAGAATTCACAGTATCATATTTTACCAAGAGAAATACAGCTTGTGTCTTTGGTATCTGGTCACAGATCACAGAAAATATCAAAGAAATCTCCAGCAGTCAATACACAAGGAGCTAACAAACAGAGAAAAATGCATAAACAACAATCTGGAACCATGG
This sequence comes from Empidonax traillii, assembly GCF_003031625.1. NCBI lineage: Eukaryota > Metazoa > Chordata > Aves > Passeriformes > Tyrannidae > Empidonax > Empidonax traillii. The sequence goes on along the minus strand of NW_020955436.1, from coordinate 380,189 downwards.
CATTCTGATCTAAAATCTTACCAAGGTGTCTCCAGAAAGGACTTCTAAAAGTGAGATCAAGTTATGTCCATCTCTTAGGTCTTCATATAGGTCATTCACATGCTTTCTAACCTGCATAGAAAAATGCAAAAATTAAATACAAGATCCTCATTTATACCTGAGAATTCACACTCATATTAGCACACACCTTTTAATATACAGATAAACCTCAGATACCTCAACATTGTTTTCTAAGTTTTTCACTTTCATGACAAATTTACAAATCCAAATCAATTGTAATAGGTAAAATTTACTTCTACATCTGAACTCACACAGTTCTATCATACTTCATATGATTTTAATGAAAAGGAAAGGAAAAATAGTATGAAGTTACATGTAATGAATGCATGTAGCGATGAAAAAATCAGTATCTGACAATTTAAATTATATCACATACCCACTTCCTAAATAACGAAAACTAAGACAATAATAGCTAGATCCAACGAATTGTAAAAAAATACACACAACAAATACCATCAGCATGCACATTCAATGCAGTCAGGCCAAAAGAAACACCCTTTCTGGCCTTAAACTTATTACTAATCAAAGCATACCATCCACCAATTAATAATATGTATTGTCACCTCAGGTTTTCCAGTCCTTAGTTTTCCCAACTTACAGATCTACCTTATCCACCATACCAAATAAATACGACATTAGGTTGATCTAGTGAAGCCAAAGACATGCACAGCCCTTCTCACCTGCTGTGCCAGTGGCAGAGTTTAATGCTTCCTTCACTCAGCACCACCCTACCAGGAGCAGACACCAATCCAAATGATCCCCTCCTGTGGTGTCCCCTAATCAATGGTCACCCTCTTCAGCACAGGTTGAGCAGGGCTGATAACCAGCAGACTCTGCAAGGCCAACCTCGAGTGAGGGAGCAGGTACAATGACAAGAGACAGCCAGAAGCCTTAACTTTTCTGACAGTTAGTTTCTCACAGGCCATTCAGTCTATTCACAGGCCAACTTCTTGTTTCTTAGCATTAGCTTAAATGTAGCTTTATCTGAAATATTTTTAACAATTTCATCGAGCAGCTCTTTGAATGTGACACAAAGGACCTAATTTTTCAGAAGCAGAGATTTTTGACATTGCCAGATAGGGCAGAGATTGAGGGCTTTCCAGCTATAATTTATTGTGAGCTCCCAGGTGTTCCCATTGAACCACCGGACTCGGAGCTTCCTAAGCTTTGAGAGGATAAAATGCAACATCAGAAATTGTCCTCTTTATCACTTCTACTACAGATGAGCTGTACTTCCAATATGAGATCTATTGGGACACTGATTGCCAACATTTCTATGTGTATGATGAGGACAACAAGAATCGACCTCGATCTTTGGCTTTATACAAGAACTCTGTTTACCTGACTTTCAGGGGAATTTCTAGTTCCATTCTGGTGAATAAATAACCGTCTTCATACCTACGATTAGTTTCATAAATGTTTTTGCAAGTTTTCTTACTCAAGTTTTGCAAGTTCTCATGTCTTCTTACTCCAATTTTTAAACATGAAATTACCCTAAAATCTGTTTCATAAAGACGATGATCTTAACTGAGAATAGTATCACAGCATATTTATGCTTGTGCTGAAGACTAGCCAGAACAAGTATTTTAGAAGACTGTTCCATAAAGAATTACAGCTGATAATGTTTTCCAAACCATGTATACAGACTCTGCCTATACAGTCAAGTTACAATGCAATATTCTTATATATATACATAGCTTTACACACTCACATACATACAGTACTATTTTAATTTTAGTTATGAATTTTTTTAAAAATCCTGCAAACAGTGCAAAAAAAATTTCAAGAGAAAATTTCTCTGGTAATACTGAAATACTGTTAAGCTGAACAAAGAAATAAAGCAGGTGCTCTGCTACTACATCTGTGGTGAAAGGAAAGAAAAAGGAAGCCATGGAAATCACCAAAGTCCCTGATACAAGATTTGATTATGATAAATGCTTAAAAGATGAAAAGCACAAGGGTCTTTAATTTTTAACCCAAAACAGTCGTGACTTTTTAATTTTACATTCAAAGAACTATACCAAACTGAGTGCTAGACTCTTTCTGATAAAAGTAGGCAAATTTTTTTTTATGATAAACCCTGTGAGAGGGTTGCCTGCTTCGTCGCTCAAGACATATCACTCTCCACTTCCCTCTGGAGAGCAGAATCCCAAACCAGAGCAGATTCAAAGTACAGGCTGGTGGCCAAAGGGATGGGAGGACATCAGGTTAAGGACAGAAGAATGGGGTGTACATTGGAAACACACTGCACCAGCACAGCTGAAGAACTGTCTGTGCAACACCAAGTCAACGCCCACACTCTTTTCAACATACAACTCAGGGGAATTGCCCAATGTGCAGGTATCTGAATTGTGGGATGAGAAAATATAACCATTTCTGGTCTGTTTGCTTTTATTTTCCATTAGATGCAAGATGTCATGCTATCCTGCTAGTCTGTCTCTCACAGCACACATCTGTTTGTTTTTTATGCTCTGAGGTTTCCCAAGTTCTATAGAGACAATCATCTTCCCCAGCTTATCTTTCTAGAAATCACAGACGCTTCAGAGATGAACTCACACTGGCTATGAAGAAACTGGCATAGAGCTGTCAACACAGGAAAAGCAGCAGTACACCTTATACGTCTGTCTTAGTTCTGCCACTGGCTGACACTTACTGGGAAGACTAATTATTTAGGACATACTACGTCAGTCATCCTGGTACAGCACAACATAACAAGGAATTTCTTCCATGACTCTGAGCAGCAGATGTACATCTAAAAATATGTATTTGGGCAACTGATGTGAGCAAGCATGTTCACTCAAAGCAGCAGATTACTTCTAAAAGAAGCATCTTGTGCTTCTCAAGAGATCCTACACTGCCACTTGAGGAAAAGCTTGCAAAATCACCTCTTCTATCACTTAGGCAACTCTTGTCTCTCAACACATATAATGAATTCTTAGATCTTGAAACTAACAAGAAATATAACTATTTCATTGCTCCTTAACTGCCATATTTAGCCTTCTTCAGAACAGACAGTAGTACAAGCACTGGATGCAGATGGGGTTCCCTGGATGGATGTGTGGGATCTGCTGACCCCATGATATTTCGTAACAGTTCTTGTGGCTTTTCAATAAAATCGCAGAATTGTCAGCTCTACATTTTGCAAGGTCCACATGCAAAGTAGGTTACAGGTTGCCTCAAGCAACTTTTTGCAATATGCCCATGTGAGTGTGGCAGATTTGATAATTTGGGCATGAAAAGAAATTCTTTAGGGAAGACGTGGGAGACACTGAGTGGATGAGGGGCATCTGACAAAACTTAAACAAGAGAAGCAAAATAGCTTCATCATTGAAAAGTAGACAGAACAAATGTAAGGCACTCTTTCAGAAGTGATTCATCTTCTGATCTTCATCTTCTGGCATGTATACTATATTTGTGGTAAGGAAAGCTCCATTCTCCTTGATAGGAGCATAACATATTTTCATATCATCCCTTTCCAGCAAGCTTAAGCTTTGCAGTCTAGCCCTGGGGAATCTCTGTGCTACTGCCAGTAAAAACCAGCTTTTAAAATTGTAGCAGTCACAGAGCCACAGTCTTGCCCCCAGACTCCAGCATGTGAGGCATTTGACAAATGAAGACTGTGACGATGGCTGCCACCTCCAAAAGCTAGCAATCTGACACCCCACATAACTCACACAGTTTTATCTCACTGTTCAGCTGGCACACCCAGCTGTTCTTACAATCAAGTTGCTATCAGTTCCACCCTTATGTACCATTCTGCTTCTGCAGTAAAGTACCTGGCCTGCCAGGCTTAGCTTCCTCCTCAGGGAGCTGGCATTGCAGCACGTGTCACCACTGCCTTCAGTCTGCCTGGTTCTTGCTCCCACCAACAGAGAAGGAAGATGTGATTCCGTTTCCTGGTCACACCTCTACAGCTGGTTTATGTTTAGGGGCTTTGCCACTTGGCCTCCACCTGCTTCTCCAGAAGGACTGAGGTTTGCATAGGTCCTGCTGGCCACACCCTCACAGGTATCTCTCCTGAGTAGCCTTACATATCTCAAACAGCCCCAGATGCCCATGCTTAGTAAACCAAACTTGACCTTAGTGATCTCTGGTTTTGCCATGAATCACAGCAAAAAAGAAGGCATCTTCCACAGCAAGCCTGTTTCTTACAATTTTTCTTGATATTATTAGTTGTCTTATGTTGACACTAGAACAAAATCTACAGTTTTACAAACTGAAAGTAGAAGCCACCCATGGTAGAAGGGAAGGACTGCCCCTTCTGCTTCTGCAAGCAAAATCAGCTCGGTCTTGACAAGGACACATAGCAGATGCACATCACTCTCTCTAACACTGCCATACCTACTTTTTAGTAGGGCCTGTTGCAACACGACAAAGCGTAATGGTTTTAAATGAGAATAGATTTAAACTAGACATAAGGAAGACTTTTTTTACAGTGAGGGTGTTGAAACACTGCAAGAGGTTTCCCAGAGAGATAGTGGATGCCCCATCCCTGGAAACATTCAAGGTAAGGTTGGATGGGGCTCTGAGCAACCTGATCTAGTTGAAGATGTCCCTGCTTATTGCAGGGGGGATTGGACTAGACGACCTTTACAGGTACCTTCCAACCCAAACCATTCTATGATGATTCTAGGAAAACACAGAATAATCTTATGTTATTTCTTATTCAGAAGTAAATATGGCAGGAAAATAGGGTTGTGCCCAACTCTGTGTATACAGTGGGTACACACCCAGCATACATGTAGATATCTCATAGACTTCTGTGTCTTAGGGTGCAGCATGCTCCAGACAGGCAACTAAAATGCAAGGAAGGACCACTGATCCTGAACTGAAATAGTGTAGGAAGAAGCAGAAACAAACATTATTGTGCTGCAGAATCTAAAGTTGAGGTAAAAGAGGTAGGAGAGAGTATATAATCAGATGGGGCAGGAACAACTATAAGTAACACCATGGACTGGAAGCTGCCAGGAACTCCCTGAGGGAGGTGAGACAACCACTGTGGCCCTGGCAAGGTGCATGACTTGGAAACAAGGCAGAGCACTCACGCACTTGCAAAATTATCCATTTTTTGCAGGTTTGGAAAGCAGACTACAGTAATCAAATATCTTTCTTAAAAACTTCAGGAGTCTCCCTATCTATATGATAATTAAGCTGAATTGATCATTATAGGACTAGGCCCAATTAGACCTTTTCTTATCATTCCCAAAACAAGTAAAATTAGAATTAAATCTGAACCAAATTTATTTTGAATAACTGAAATTCAGTTGTCAAGTCTTTATAAATTCAGAGTCATTCCCCGATGTTATCAAGAATTATAATATTAAGAGTCCAACTGAGGCTTTTCAGCTCACATTGCCTTGGGAAAGTCTTTTCAAGTACCGCTCTCCTCGTTTCTGGAAGCAAAGTTAATCAAATGCCCGGTACAGACATAAAGCATTACTGCTTTTCCAAAGGAAAATGGGAAAAGGCTCAAAAGCTAGTACTGTAAGGGGGTGTTCAGGAAATAAAAGGGTCAGGCCTTAATTACCAGTGAGGTCACTGGTAAGTCCAAACAGCAGCTGGCACAAGGCCACCGTGAGTTTCACAATAAACTTCAAAATTTATTCTTTAAGAATCTGACTCAGTGTCCATGAAAAAAAGATCCCTGAGGAGTCCTATTCACTTCAACTACAGTAAAACAATTTTCTCCAAGATAATGGGTACAGATAGTTAAGGGCTGCTATAATTACAGTGTTCCACGGCAAATGCCGTCAGCATTCAGACAACTGAAAAACTGCTTTGGTCACTGCATGAGATCCTGACATCCTGATGAGTTTCCCCTAATGTTTCAGCTTCCTAAAAACATGTTTAAGCTTGTTTTTAAAGGAAAAATTTTATTAAAAGTGCTACTCATGAGGAAAGAGTTTTCTGTAAGTTTTGAAAATGTGTATGTTCTCGTCCTCTGAAATTAAGGAATGACAGTGGCAATTCTAACAGCATGGTAACAAATAAACATATACCATGAGAAAAGAATAAAAAATAAAAAACCCTTACACAAAAATTTGTGTTTATATAAAAAAATAGGGGTTTACTAAGCCAACACATGCAGCATGATTTATGATTAACGCTCTAAAATTCTGAACAGGCTGTAACAAGATCCATGCGGCGTGTAAATGTCAAAATATCAGAGTTGTCAAAATATTCCCACGTGACTGATCTGCCAAGCAAGTTGCTTCTTAAAACATCTTCAAGAGCACTTATTTTGCTCTACAGACTTCATAGATTCTCCCATGTATAGCACGAGGGTTGCTCGGCATGCTGCAGGGCCACTGCACCTCAGGTAATTTCCACCCAAATGCTCTGCGCAGCACAGGGAGGCTCTGAGCTGTGGTTCAGGGCCAACCTGATGTCATTTCAAGAGATCAGGGAGCCAGAGCTCCATGCAGACTGGCACGCACACTGACATCGTCCCAGAGTCTCTCATGTTTTTTAATCTCCTTACTCTAAACCCAAAATTTACTGCTAGGAAAAAAAAAAAACAAAAAAAAACAAAAAAACAAAAAACAACAAACTCCACATACACACTCTGGTCACAATCCATGTTCTGCACTGAATCCCACCGTAAACTTCACTCATTCTGTTAAAAATAAACAAGCACACAAGTTCTGGGAGAATTTAAACACTGGGTAGCCCTGGAGCACCGACCCCCGGTCACAGCTCTCTGCCGGGGGGGGATGCAGAGCCCAGTCAGCCCGAGCGCTGGGCTGCAGATGGTGCTGTTCCCCCACCTCCACGCTGGCACACACGCTCCAGCCCTGGATACCCACCGACCAGGACACGCCGATTTGCTCCCTCCCCCCACCACCTGAACAGCGGGAGCCTGCAGCCAGGGCTGGCAGTGAGATGGCGCAGGGAGAAAACTTGTGCCAGGTCTCTTCTGTGTGCCTGATCATTTGTAAACAAAGTCTGGCAAATCCAGTCTAGGCCTGGTGGTCCATAACTCATTTTCACTCTTCTTTTGCTCAATAGTCTAATAATCTACTCTGCAGGAAGCAATTCTTGTGGTTCATGGAAAATAAATTGTTCTTTATTTTACGCACACGAGTAATTTTTACGGTTTACTTCATTTCTGGATATTAATTGTCACAAATAGCAGACACAGATAACGTTATTCCATTTCATAAAGTTCCTTTATGATTTTACTAAGCTTCATTTAAACAAGTCTCCTGTACAGAGTGAGTTCAACAACCCTGAAAGCATAGCAGATGTTTCCTAAATAAAGATTCATCCTTGATTGCATCCTTGGATTCAGCCTTCACGTTCTCATGAGGCAAATGCTCTACACTCTATTAACATGATAGCCATGACACCCTTCCAGTGTTCCACCCTCCTAATGTGCTGTTCTTGTATCTGAAAGCTGAAATCATTCACTTTTTTTTCCCACATTAACCTTCATATTTCTCCCAGACAACTCAATCATCCAATTAATTTATTGCTTTCGCCTACTTAGTTTGCATCTTGTCCCCAGTCTTCAATAATTTCACAGGTCTCTGGATAATTCTATTAATCATAAAAAAGACACTTGTAGGGCTTCAAGGTAAATATACTGTTGTTCGTTTAAAAAAAAATAAATCCAGCCATTGCCAAATCTTGTCCTTACATTTTTCTTATATTCCCATGTTTGGTTTCATGAAATGCATTCCAGTATTCTCCTAATACCTAAATCAGTAAGTGTGCAAGCAGATGCATAATCTTATACATACATCAAACACTAGGGCATGAACATGCACATTCAGGAGTCCTTTTGTGGATTTCAGTTGTTGTGTGATATTAGAAACATCATTATTGTACAGAACAACATGAACTAAATGTTTAAGTGTAAAAAAATCCTTCTTTCCACCTCTTATGGGGAAAATAAAAATTGTTCCATTTATGGAATCAGAGAATGGTTAAGGTTGGAAGAGACCACAATGGGTCATCCGGTCCAACCTTCCTGCTCCAGAAGGGGTATCCTAGAGCACATTGCACAGGATTTTGTCCAGATGGATCTCAAGTATCTCCAGTGAGGGAGACTCCACAACCTCCCTGGGCAATTTATTCTAGGGCATAGTCACCCACGCAGAAGTTGTTCCTCCTATTCAGGTGGAGTTTCCTGTATATTAGCTATTGCCTGTTGCCTCTTGTCCTATTGCTCGGCACCACCAAGAAGAACCCAGCTCCATCATTTTGACACCCACCCTTCAGGTACTGATATACACTGAGGAGGTTCCCTCTCAGTCATCTCTTCTTAAGGCTGTTCTCAAGAACAGACCCAACTCCCTCAACCTTTCCTTGCAAGACAGATGCTCAGGTCCCCTAATCATCTTTGTAGCCCTGGGCTGGACCTACTCCAGGACCTCCATATCTCTCTTGTACCTCAGTACGAGAGCCCAGAAATGCATCTCAAAACTTTTTGAGGAATGGGCTGAAATGTTCTCTCCAACCAACCCTGGTTCAGCCACTCAGAATATATCCACATGTCCCACTCTACTTATTCATTATCATTATTACAGCACCACTCTCACTAGTATTAATCCTGGCACAGTCTTGTTCATTTGTCTGTAAATTTGCAAATTAGGATCAGCAAGTCCATCTCAGTCCATGGTGTGTAGATTCACAAGCAGAAATGGGTATGTGCTAACTTAAAATGGGGATCTACTCCATCACTGCTACAATTTAGAGTACTAAAATATAAAGTTACAGAGATGTCCAGCCACCTTTAGTATCTACTTCACCAAATTAACTTTCATGCTGTGGACAGCTCTCAGTGAGCGTGAGGGACAGATGCCACATGTGACATATATTATGCAAAGTCCATGAGACTCCACACATGCTCCTAGCCTATTAACCCTTTTTGTACCATTTTTAATTTCAAAGCACAGCATATCCATCTCTTTCCCTCTTTCGCACCTCTGCAAAATCCTTCAAGATTTTTTTTCAGTGCAGTACACTTTGTTCAGATGTGTTTGTATATGAGACTGAAGATATTTATAAATTTTAGAAAAGTGAAGTGTGACTCACAACCTGTTTAAAGTCTCACTTGAGACATCTGTTCTGACTCCTTTTAAAAATATTTTATTTACAAATGTATAAATACTGATTAATGAAGAATATAAAGCAAACATCACTAAGCTTCACTTTACATGGCAGCCACTGAAAGAGAGCATTCTTACTGAAATTGTAGGATTGATGTGGATTGAAATCACTAAGTTAATGAAAATACAAGCTTTGGTAAAGAACTTGGCAGTGATCAGTTTTAAGACTCAAAAGTTGAACATTATTTCACCAGAGAGGGGTTGTGCCTTACAAAGCAGTCACAGAACAGTACAACTCCAAGGCTAAAAAGTACTGAATAGATCACCTCACTCGACCCTGTGCAGTGAAGTTTGAGTTTGGCTAGAAAACACCAGAGCTGCTTCTCTAATTTATTCTTGAAAATTCAAACAAAGGAAATGTAACATACAAAACACATATTTCCAGGTTTTTACTACACTTACTTGCTTCTCTGAGAGGGACATTTTTGCTTGTTAATCTTTAAATTAAATCTTCCATTAACTAAACTGAGGTTTTTTGTTGTCCCTTCCCCTGAAGTCTGACCTCAGGAAACATTTGTTTGCCAGCCTCTGCATAAACACCTTTTACATGCTGTGGACATGTTATCATGTCTCCCCTTCAGTCTTCTGTCTTCTCAGTTTCAGACTTCTCAGTTTCAGACTAAACAAACTCAAATTATCACCACCTGCCCTTGATCTTCCAAGAAAACTTATCTTCCTGCTGCTTTATTACAGATGGCTGCAAACCTCTTGTCCATGCAAAGGTCAGAAGTAACACAGGCAGGCAGAGTTTCACAGCCACGTGCCCACAAGCACACCAGCGTGTCCATGAAAAGGCTGGATCACAAGCTGCTTCCTTGTCTCCTTACCACCATGCTGGCCCATAGGCAGGATGCAGAGCTCATGTGTAGTTCCTAGAGCTCCCTGGACCTAAGCCAACACAGCCCTGCACGGGTGATGGACCCTGCAAGATTCGTGGCAGGGCAAGGATGACACTTGTTGCTGACATGACAAAAGGCCTGAGCCAGAGAAAAGGCTCTAACAGTCACGATGTTAGAGAAACGGGTGTATCACTACAAAGATAAAGTGACTGAGCTCAAAACCTCACTTGAGGATGTGGCACAACAAGGGCAGCAGGCACTGGGATCTTTCCACGTTCATGAGCATTGCCTTCCAGGTCCAGATGATGCTGCAACAGCACCTGACAGCAGCCATGACAGCAGCAACAACCAACGGCACTGGTTCTTCCCAGTTGCAGCAGTTATTGATGGCAATATCCCAGCAAGCTGTATCTGGGATCCTTTCATTCAAATTTTGTGGCAATAATCTGCAAATGAGACTACATGTGGTAGCATGTAAAAAAAGACTACATATACCATGTACACTTCCTCTTTGTCCATCTGCTTTCAAAGAGTCTCCCCAGGGAGAGAAATTACTCTGAGAGATCTATAACTCATCCTTCTTTTCTTCTGCTGGGGATAAAGGTATTATGCTTACTATAATTGCAAACTCCTAGGATCCCCAGTCTCTTCTGAATTCTTAAATAGAATGATAAAATGCTACAAATTATTCCCATTAGTTACTAACTATTGCGTAAATAAAGCTGAGCAACCAGAAAACACATAGCTTATCTGAATATTCTCTTTCTACCTGTGGACTTCCATGTCACACTAAGTCCTGGACTTTACCCAACCTCGCTTTACTAACTCCTTTATAACAAACCTTTAGTCCTGCTGTCCTTATTTCCACTTCTTGAACGGTTCCTTTGTGTTTCACACATCTCTTAAAAGCAGCAATATATTCTATAAGATGTCTCCAACCTGTTCTACCTGCCGGCAGCCTGCCTTTGTGCCTCTGACACAAACATCTACAGTGACTGCCAGATCTCCTGCGTTTCTACCTTCTACTGTATCGCTACCCCAGGAGACCCTACGTATTGCTTTCCCCAGTTCATTGTCCTCTCTTTACTTCTCACTTCTCTCTTTGCTTTTAAAGATGAGCCTGGGATTTTGCAAGACTTGCTTCCTAGTTACCTTTCCCTTTCAAATTTTGAAGCAGTCCCTCCCAGCCAGTCCAGACCTACCTAAGTAGGCAATTTTGACAGCAACTTTCTGACCTTGATAAGCTGAAGATGTCTCTGGCTGGCACTTCACTCACAAGACACATATTAACACCAGAGGCAGCCACCCCAACAGTGGCAGTCAGGGAACAGAACAGCAAGTGTGCCCTAACCTGGTTTGCACACCTGCCTGGGGATGAGCCAAGCTGTGCCACAGAAATACCTTTTTCTTGAATAGACTGAGGGCTCCTTTGTAGGTGTTCAAATGCAGAACTCTACATTGTTCCTTCTGTCAATTATAAGGATAAACGGTTTTCTCCACTACTATACAGTGCTGTCCTTCCAATGCCAGTTGGTGAACAAAAATCTACCATTAACTTCCTTAATCCAGTTCAAGACTTCCCATTGACAGCAGCCACATTCACCTTTTGTTCTGTTTTCTTTGATCAGAGACAAGTCAGAGTTTCAGTTACAATGTGCATCCAGTTCTCTCCACCCCTTGTGCTTCCAATTTGCTCTCGCCTTTCCCAACCTTCACTACACACTGCCAAATGTAACTTATCAGGGAAAAATTGTTTAAAGTATGCAAATGTAATGCTAATAACAGCAAAGAGACAGCAGGTGTGACTCCCACAGCTTAAAACTAGCTTTGACCAAAGGCAATACACTCCAAACATGCCTGACATAGGTAAAGTACCAAAAATGGCAGCTAAAACTTTATTCAAATTAAATTTAAGGTACTCTAAGTAGAGAAGGATTTTGAACCTTTAAATTCACTGTTCAAAACACCATAAATGCCTTTAACAGATAACACATGTTTCTGTATAGGAGAAACATGCTTATTCTGATGCCTTCTTAGGTCCTCATGCAGTCACACATCTACATTACCTCAGGGCAAGCCTTGCTTTCCAGATTATATGAAATATTGCTATAGAAAAAAATACTTAGTTAATGTTTATGATTAAATGTTTGAAGTTTCTCACTGTCTGAAGTCCACAAATACTACTCCCACTGGAGCCAGTGGCACAGTTACAGTGGCCCCTAGGGAGCTAGATCAAGGCATAGCACTTCTAAACTGATATATAAAGTACTATTAAATACAGATACATCAAAAGTATATAGATAAAAATAATTCCATGCATAATTTAACAATTAATTAAAAAGCCAACACCTAATTGCAAATGGTAGAATTTTATCTCTTGCAATCTCTAAGGAATAAATAATATTAAATAAAATCTGTAATGAGAGCTAACTGCAAACAATTAATGCACACAAAGAGAATTAATTAATATATTAATATATTAGTCTATCCCATGAAACACATTGATTCTAGTGGTTCTAGTCCATCATACAGTATTCACATGATAAACTTGTCTTATACTCATTCTTTCATATATGAGCACCTACATATAAAAAAAATTTAAAATCCAACACACATAAAAGCATATGTTCAACTGCTGCAATAGGACTGCATGCCATAAAAATATTGATGTGCTCAAGCCATCCTATATTTCAAGCATATTTAATTTACTGGTTTCAATTACTCTCTTTCCTGCTCCCAATTAGTCATTAAGTCTAAATGCATTAAAGACGATCAAATAAACTTGAAAGCTGTGATACAGTTTTTATTGACTTGAATTTGTTTTTTTGCTTGCTTGATTGATCGCAGAGAGTTCTGTGTGATGCAATTTATCAGTAGCCTTTAAAACATGCAATTTCCTCCTCTTTTGCAGTTTTAACTTCTGGCATTCTGTCACTGCTTTTCCTCACTGTCTCCTGGTTACATTTCTCCATCATCTAAATTTTCATTACACTAAAAAAGTTATGAGTTCTGCTTGCTGAGCTGCCTTGTAAACAGCTATAGATTACACTAAGCAGGTGAAAGATGCTATGTGGTTTATCTCCAAGTAGAAGACTTTTGAAAGATTTGTATGCAATGCAGCATGAATAAGTTATAGTAATTTCCAGGGAAAATAACAAAGGCAAAAACTTCTTTGCACCATTAAATGATGATCTTCTTCAAGAGTTATTTATTTTTCAGAAGGAGCACATCTCAAAGGTAAAAACCACTTCAAGATCTTTTAGAACAGTCCTGCATATACAATGGGAAAAATTTTAGGAGAAAAACTGAAATATTCTTCTGTCTACCAAGCAGACAATAGACCCTGTTGAACAACTGAGAAACAAAACAGAGGAGGAAACACTGACACATCAGCTGCACCCAATGCCTAAAGCAAGCTGTGGGCCATGTTGAAATGGGATTTTACACTATTTGTTCCCAACACAGTTTGCAGCAGTTGTAAGAATTAACTCTGAGGAAGACATAGGAGGCTCATTTAGATGCACTAGCACAGCAAAGAATCTTTGTCTTATTTTAACACATGGGGGAAAAAAAAAAAAAAAAGAGAAAAAAGGCAGGTTTTCTGAGTATGTTTCAAAAATCAAGAGGTATTAAATGGAGACTTCTTTAAAAAGTCACTACCATAAGACTAACACCAAGTGCCTCATCCTTTAAATATCAATGTAGATCTACAAAATGTTCATTTTTAAAAGAAGAGGTGGGGAATTTTAAATGACATCTTAACTGCATGGCTAAAAAGAAGATACTGAGATACTGCTGAGCAGCACTGTCTAAAAGAATAACCACAAGTGTCAGTAAAGTGCCAGCTTTCAGCAAGGGAATGACTGCACTTCATCAGGAATGGTCGGTCCTGCTGCCATTAAGGTCATACCTGAACATTTCAGAATGCAATCGACCCAAGAAGCCATTTGCAAACCCTGCGCTGCCTGAAGGACGCACAGGAATCAATAACTTCAGGTTTCTATTCTGAATTATTCATTCAATCTTTGCACAACAGAAAGCTGTTCTCTCTCTCTCTCTCTAATGCACTATCACTGCAACACAGTACATGATTTTGAACACTAAGCTTTAAAACAATAGCTTTAAAATCATTTTGTCCTGCTACTTATGAAAGCCTTCTTGCTTGTAAGACCTTCAAAAATTACTTTTGGAGCAGCTAGTCACTGTGCAGGGATATTGCCCCTTGCTCCTATCAGCAGCATGTTTCCCCCAAGGTCCAGTCAGTCAAGGGTCCCAAAAGCCAACACACCCTGTCAGTGCCATAAACAGGACAGCTTTGCCTCTCCAGGGAGCTGCTCAGGCATCCAGAGGCCCATACTGCTGCTAGAGGGTCAGCTAAGAGGTTCTCCACAACCTTTTCCTCCGTGAGAAAGAAGACATTTTCCCTAGTAAGAAGATACCTGGATGTTCACCATACCACTAGCCAGTTTCTGGTTGCCTTGCCTTCAGTCCTAATTTCTGGTAAAGAAACTTGGAATATTTCAGAATATCCTACTTAATTTGCCAGGACTAAGATCTGGCACTACAAAATTATTTTTAATTTGGTTTGAAAAAGGAACTGAATATTAAAGAAGAATTTGCCTGCTTTTATTCCTTTTTCATCATCAACTTCTTTCATTTTCTAACTTTTATCTCATCTTTCACCTGTATTTCAAACTAGCCTCACACTTTCCTTAAGTTTTGGGGTTTGAGATTCGAAGGAGATCAGAAAGAATTTTTGGGCTTTCCTGGAAGCTGGATTTCTCTTTGGGTGATTTAGAACTATGAAACCATTACACTAGAATTAAACCCCTTGCTACCACAGTGTACCTTTTCTTGTCACATCAAGCATTATCTCCTACTCTAGCAAGTACCAGAATTTAACATCTTATTTTGGCAGCAGCAAAGTGAAATGCTTGCTGGAAGCAGAGGTCAGTTTAGAGAAGAGAAGAGACCTCTAACCCACAACCACACTACTTTGGTATGTGAGTTTCTCCCTGGAAGTTCATACCACAGCAGTAGGTGAGTCTAAAGTCCAATATCTCACCTCTCCAACCCATATGTCAACAAGACACAAAAGATAACGCTTAAACCGGAGCCCCACATCAGACAGTAAACAGTAGCCTTAGCAAGGCCAATGCTCTAATCAGTCCTCAGAAAATCTGTTATCAATTCAAAAGAAAAACTTCAGCATTTAAAAAATGTAGTCACAGTCCACTTCATCTTAAACTGTGGATTTCAAAGATTCAACAGCTGAATTTTGCACATAATACATAATATACTTGTCTCTAAAACTATTTATATCAAGATAATTAGCAGGAAATATTTCTGCAATGACTGTGTTTCTAGTTTAGCAAAGCACACAACATACTTTACTAATCAAATAAGCTAACAAGAGATGAATTTTACACGCTGAATTTTAAATACTGCACTGTATAGGCTTTGAATCCAATGCAACTAGAGCTAGGCAATGGGGGGGCTGTATGGTAAATATTTACAAGCCATCTTATTGTTTGCAGTTACTCAGGGAGTCCCATACAGACCAATTACAAGAGTGACAGTAGGTTTCTATGCCAACTCCCAATGAATTATGGTAACTAATAAAAGCACCATTTCTGCTGACCTAGAAAAAAGCTCTTGAATACACCTCTATACTCTGGTATTTCCCAAGAAGCGCAGGAGAATAGGAGATTAATTAAAATGAGTGAGAAAAGAACTAAACAAGCAGGGAAAACATAAAAAGAGATGAGAAAAGAAAAATAGAGAAAAGAAAACCAAAAAAACAAGTAAGGGACAGAGAAAAGGAACAGGGAAAAGAGAAAGTAAAAATAAGAAAGAAAAAAGATGAAATTAAAATGTGATTCATCCCCATGCCCATAGCAGGGTCCTGCCCACATGCATGGTCTGGTGTTTGCCATGATCTCTCATAACTTCCATGATCACCTTCATCTTTTCTGCTTCTAGTTGAACCCTACTCAGCAACACTGACCTTTTTCAATAAGTGGAACAAAAGCACTTCTGGGACACAATTCCCTTCCTCTTGGGGAGATGCCTTATGGGTAGACATCTGTAAGAGTGTGTTCCCTCTGCTACCAACTAGAGAAGCCCGAGTAACCAGTTTAAATAAAGCTATTGAGATGCCTGAAATGAGACAATTCCCACCTTGATTTGTGTGCAACAAGTTACGTGCAGTGAATGGGCAAATATGAGTTGTATATGTTTTGTACTAAATCCAAGGTATGTGAAAACTAGGGCTCAACTTCAAACGCAGTGCATTGACCAGGACAGGTCCAGTGTTTCTGCTAAAAATTCATTTGTTTATTGTGCTCTTTTTTCTACATTCCCCCCATTATATGATATTTTCTAAATACGCCTTTGTGTCTTAAGATAAAACATCTGAAGGATTGATTTTAATTTCCATCCAAGTCACTGTTCTAGAAACAATGCTCTAAGAACAGGAATTTGACAACTGTATCATCAACTGTTTTCAAACTGTTTCCAGAAGATAAAGCTGAGTTATCACATAAATTTCAAGTTAATGGAAGAGCTATAGTCAAACTATATTTGTTCAAGTTAACGATCCTTCAATTGAATTCTAAAGTGAGAAATCCAATATGAAAATCAATGCCAGCAACACACACACACACTATCTTATCTATCTGTATCTATACCTCTGCAATCACCCACAGTGAGAACTACTTGAAAATGAAGGCCTAAGGCCACTGACCTTGGCAAGCAAGGCAAAAGGATTTAAAGAGTGTGAACTCTTTACTCTGAGTCTAAATCTTTTTTAAGCTACTCCCAAGGGGCTGACAGTATGGAAATCATGACTGAGCATGTTTTAGAAGGGTATAAAACAATGGTATATAGAAATATCATTTTCAGTACACCGCTCTTCTGTAAAAATATGCACTGTTTTTAACTTGTTTTAAAGGACTGCTCTCCAAAAATCTTCAGACAGGCTTTTCCCCATCCCAGAGATGCATTTTTAAAATGCACCTCGAATACACAAAAAGATTAGTAGCCTCTACAAAAATCACAACAATTACCCTCAGTTAGAAGAATAAATGCCTGATGGTTAATTTGGATATTGCATTTTACTGCCAGGTACTGGCAACCTTCCTGGATGTTTTTTTCTTTACATCTAATTTGTCTGAAGTACTGGACAATGGATACATTTCTTATACCATAAACATGAGGTAAAATTCAGAAAGGGAAGGCTGCAGACCTGCCTTTTGTCTTCTCATTAGCAAGTAGAAGACTTCTGCAAGGACTTGGCACCACTTGGATGTTTCAGGAGTACAATGAGGCGGCATTTGCATGGAAAGGGTCTTTGGAGCAGCTGTTTCTATACAGCATATTTCCTTTGGGTCTAGCAAATCCACAAAGGAAAATCTACTGGTATGAGCTGTTCTGTGACTCCAGACTCACCCTGCTCACAGAAAGCTGGTATGCTACTGCAGAGAGGCTGATGTCAGGACTGCTCCTGATGGCTCAGTCATGGTGAGAAGGACCAAAAGGCCACTCTGGAAGAGAGATCTCTTGCTAAAGGCAAAATTGAGACCAACTTTACATCCAGGCCTTGTTAGCTCTTTATGTCACACCACTTCCAAGAGCTACACAGATTTTTAAAAAATATGAAACAAAAAAGACAATTTTAAATATCCACATCCCTGAAGAAATTCTCTTCTGCTTCAGTGTCCAGTATTTCTCAAATACCCACAAGAGCAGCCACAGGAAGCAGTTAAGAAATAGTTACGTTGTTCCCTAAAAAACTCTATTTTTCTCTAAATACAAATGCAAGGAGATCTTTCCAGCAGTGTCTGAACATTGTATTCATTAATTAAATCTCAATTTTGACAGTTTGCAGATATGTTTTTATTTAATGTGACTCTTACATGAATTCAACCTCGAACTTGGGGGACCTATCAAAGCAAGTTATGTTAAGTAATTATACAATCTGTTTCTCCAGAGAAATGTCTGGGCTAGACAGCTGGCACTGAAACAGCAGATTAAATTTAGAACTGAAGGGCCTTACAGTGAAGGTGAATTCAGCTTTTAGTTATCTGTCAACTAAAAGCTGTACATGTTGTTAAAATAATGTGCTTTGTCCCTGAAGCAAAGTTCACTGCTATTCAAAAGGAAGATATTGAACTGTGACTTTTGCCTCTAGAAAGCTCCTATTTCTAATTCACAAGTAGCATACTAATGCCATAGGATGACCAAGACCTCTCTTTCTCAAGGTCATTTCCCCGTCCATAACATGGTACTTAAAATAGTTTTTTTTTTCATTTGCCTTAGTTATGGTACTACAGCCATGACACACCTATTCCAGAAAACAGTCAAGCCTTACAGAACGAAATCATGTCTCTTAAACTTCGACACGTTTTAATTTCAACTTCAAGTGCTCAATTAGATCACCTTGGGATATTAGACAACAGCATTTCAACTCCCCCACGACTCCTCAAAGACAAAGCACATGCATAAACCTCACAATTTTGTATTTTCCTTATATGTAACACAGCTGCATCCCGAGACCAAACATGTAGTAAAAGACAAAATCGCTGCTATAGTAATCAATCACCCAGACATGACAGATGTAACAACTGACCTTCATGAGATGCTGATTTATCCATTTTGTGAACGTCTTCTTTTGTACTTTGTCCCGCTCATCTAGAGGTAAAAGGAAAAAGAAAAGGGTTTAACAGCTCTACAAGTGATGCAGAACATTTTTTCTTTATTAAGAGATTTATAAAATATTCTAGTAAATTCTTAAAACTTAAATTTCTAAAAGCTCTAAAATGTCTAATCAAAATAATAGCACATAAATGTTTTTGCAGTACATCACAGCATGTAATGAAAAAGTTTCTTGAAGCTCCAGGTGAGTTCCTGCAGGGTGACAGCCTCACAGGTACAACAGCAGCACTACTAATAAAAATATAACTTCCTAGGAGAAATCAACTGTCACCCAAATTGTACTAAAATAGTCACGGCAAACTTTTAAGAGCTATAAATACTACTCACAGTCTCTACAATCAATTAATTACTAAAGTATTAGGCAATAGAAAATCTCTTACCATGTGAAAGCTAATTTTAATCAGTATGCTTTTCAACTGGAATATCCCTTGTTCCAACACACAGGGATGAGTTACAGCTTCAGTCAGAGAAAGGACCCTCTTTTAATTCTCTATAAAATCAACAGGGATGTCCACCAGCCCAGATATGGGACCCAGCCCCTGTCAGCAGTTTGCTCCCTGGCATGGCAGTTAGCATCACTGATTGCCCACAAAACACTGTGGAGAAATAACAGGAATAATAGACTTAGGGTAAGAAAGCATCCCACTTATGGATAGGAAGCATATACATGTATTCTACTCGGAAAACTCTTGTGCTGGAGTGGTGGTTAGTTTTTATCTCCAGCAATCTATGTAGGATCACCAGGCAGTACAACTGCTACACAGCCTGCTCACAGTCCCAGAGCTGCCCAGAACAGGAGTCACGGGGCATTAGGACCAGGACCATCTGTGCAAGCCTAAAATAGCAAGATCCCTTCAGACCCCGTACAACACAACTGCAGCTGTTTCATTGACTCAGGCTGTTTGCAGTATGGCTGAGAATGAGCTCAGGTAGCAAAACAAGACCCCTGTGCACCTATTGCCATCACTTGAAGACTGATTCAGGTCCTGTATTTTACATTTAAAAATACTGTTTTCAAGTTGGTCAAAGATAGCAATAAATAAAAATAAATTCACTGAAAGACTTTCAAGTACTTTCAAGTTTTTGGTGTGATACTGAAGTCTTTCAAAATCACATGACATCATACAAGAGTCCACACTGGGCCAAACTGAGCACTGCATGCTGTTCCTAACAGTAGTGAGAAATTACTTTCGGGGAATAAATGCAAAAACAAGACAAGTAAAAGCCTGTGAAGCCTTTATATAGTCCTCTCTTATGTGACTCACAGACTTGCTACATGCTCATACATATCTGTGCATTTAAGAGCCATAGATGCATTTTTTCCTGTTATTTTTTCCAATTCTTTTTTAACACACCTATCACTTTGATAAGCCATACCTTACTGTGACAATGAGATCTTCAGGCAGTACGTGTAGTTGTATATTTGGCTCTGTACAGAAGAGTTGCTGTTTCCTAAACCCCTTTTCCACATCACTCAAGATCTTCTAAGCTACTGGCATATACTTTTTTCCCCACTTCACAGATCTACACACTCTTATTCTACTTGAAGACTCAGAAAAGAGAAATAGACAAACTAAAGTGCAAAGCTGCACTATCAGAAAAAAAATTGGCAGATTAAGAAAACCTTTTGCTATATATACTTCCCTATAGCCTTCATCTAGCAAAACATAATTTCTGACATCAGTTATTTATTCTAATAAAGTGGAAGCTCTGATTTAGTAGATATAGAGAACAGAAAATCTCAGAAATAAGAGAAATCTAGCAACACTTTCATTTTTAACTGTTCCATTATGGGTAGCTCTTGTAAAAGGAACACAAGGTTTCTCAGCTGCAAAACTTCACAGTGTGTACAATGTGTCTTTTCTCCTAAGGTAACCTCATCTAGTTTTGATCACATAGAAGTTTACATTTTGGGAAATGGTACTGTGACAACAGTTAAAACAAAACAAAACAAAACAAACAAACAAAAACAAAAACCAGAAAACTTGAAAAAATCCACTTGTATTTTGTTAAGACTATGCAGTCACTATTAGTTTCAACTGTATTTTCAATTAAAATGCCAATATTCATAAAACAAATGATGCTTACTACTCTTGTTCCTTTTACAGATACGTATGCATTACACAAACATTCACAGAAAAATTCTGTAACTTATAGACAAGAATGTGCAATGAGGAGGAAAGCTGACACCTGTCATGTTGTGAAAAACACAAGAATTCAAGGGAGGAAAAAGAGTCACCAAAACAGAACCACAGAATATTCTGAGTTGGAAGGACCCACAAGGATCATCAAGTCCAACTCTTAAGTGAACGGCCCATGGGATTGAACGCATGACCTTGTCATAGTTAGCACCAAGTTTAAGCAACTCAGCTAATCTCAGTGTCACGCCACAACTGTGATTTTTACCAAAATACCAAATGCTTCCAGAAAGGCAAATACATACTAAGAGGAAAATACAGTGCAACAGTATTCAGTGTGCTCCAGCTCAGAGCAGAATACATGAAATCAAACTCCCCAAATGAAGTAAAAAACAGGAAAATTACTCAAAAATAGAAACACTAATTAAGGAAAGAAACCCACAGAAAGCCCCTCGAGAGAAGTTTCCCCCCAGAGAGCTCTGCCCTGTCCCGCAGGCAGCCCTGCCAGCCCAGCTCCGGGCTGCGTTACTGACCCATGCAGCACATGACTTCCACCAGCCTGGCACTCTGGTCCTTTTTGTCTTCATCAGACTGTCTCATTCCCCCCTCCAAAAGTTCAGAGCTTCTTTTCTTTTCAGGGCAGAGGAGAGCTAAGGAGTGACCAGGATTTCTCCTAGCTGACACAAAGTAGCAACACCCCTTTTTAAAAAAAACAGGAGCAAACAGCCCAATGTGCTGTCACAGCAAGCAAAACTGCGAGCCCTCTGGCTTTAACACACAATATGAAATAAATCAAGCATCTGCATTTTTTGTTTTGAACTTTCAGGTGCACTGATATACATTTGAGTACAAATGTTGAGCTTTGCAAACCAGGAAGTCTGTTTTCAATTCTACCAGCAGTGAGCAGCAAGGAAAGAGAGTCGCTGTGAACCCAGCAGCAGGAGCGCTGTTGAAGCAGAGGTATCTTAAGAATGCAGGTAAAGCAGGAGCTACAGAAAGAAAGCACACCTTCCTACGTCATCTGTTATGTAGATCACCACAAAAAACCCTCAGTGGTTAATTAATCAACTTAAGCTTGTCTGCTTTTACCTATTATTGCAGACATTAATCTGATGTATCAAACAAACTCAAAGTCTCTAGTACTTTATGTGCCTGGAAAGTGCCTCAACAAAATGTCTCCAGTCTTAACAAACTGACAGCCTACTTCATGAACTTACACTACAACACAGAAGCATCTAAAGAGGCTCTAGATTAGAATACTTGGACTTAAAAAACCGTTGCTGCAACTAAGGTCTCTTGCTCTGTGTTCTTGTCATTCCTCAACCCCAGGCGCAAGTTCAGGGGACAGATCCTTCCAATACGAATCCCTATCACTTAAATGGTTCACAGTGTCTGGAAATCAGGATAGTTTTTCTGGAAGAGAAGTTTACTAACAGGACTATACCAAAGGTGACACATGGCCTTGATGCCTCTTAGTGGTCTCCTAGGGAGAATCATAGACCCATTGAGGGTGGGAAAGACCTTTAAGATCATTAAGAGTAACAATTAAACAACTAAACCATGTCCCTAAGTGCCACACCTATATGTCTATTAAATACCTCTAAGGATGGCAACTCAGTTACTTCCCTGCACAGCCTGTTCCAATGTTCGACAACTTTTCTGTGAAGACATTCCTCCTGTGTCCAACATGAGCCTCCCTGGGTACACTAGAGGCCATTTCTTCTTGACCTGTGACTTGTTAGTTGGGAAAAGAGAGCAACACTCACGTCACTACAATCTCCTTTCAGGCAGCTGTAGAGAGCAACAAGGTCTTCCCTTAGGCTTCTTTTCTCCAGGCTAAACAGCCCCAGTTCCCTCAGCCTTTCCTCATCAGACTTGTGCTCTAGACCCTTCACCAGCTCCATTACCCTTCTCTGGACACACTCCAGAACCTCAAAGTCTTTCTTGTAGTGCAGGGTCCAGAAACAGACACAAGGTGCTGTCTCACCAGTGCCAAGTCCAGAGGGACAATCACTTCCCTTGCCCTGCTGGCTGCGCTGTTTCTGATGCAAGCGAAGATACCACTGGCCTTCTTGGCCACCTGGGCACACTCATGCTCAGCCCCTGTGGATCAGCATACACAGGTCCTTTTCCACCGGGCAGCTTTCCAGCCACTCTGCCCCCAGCCTGTAGCTTTGCATGGGGTTGCTGTGACTCCTGCAGAAGCCACTGAGTGCTCCTCTCTACCTGAAGGCATACCTGAAATCTTCTCTCAGCAACACAGCAGATGCCACCAGCTTGCATGAGCAGAACAATGCACTCTTCTCCAAACCGATGTAAGGAAATGCAAAATGAGCACGGGAATATAAACTCCTCAGTTTCCAGATGAGCTGCAAATTTCTATGCTTCTTTCTCTGATATTTTCACTGTCAGAATGAAGTCTGGAGTTCCTACACCTAGTGACAGATTTACAAAAAAAAAAAAAAAAAAATCTCCTTTTCTTTGTCAGCTTTCGGCATTGCTAAGTTGTGTTTGCTTCTCTGCTGATATTTGTTTGCCTACACGAATGGCCAGATAGTCAACAGGTTTTTCTACTTTTGTCCAGGTATTTACGAAAGCCCTGACAGGCGTTTTTTCTATTTATATAAGAAAGCTCATATAATACTCATAAAACTCACTTATATTTATATTCATGCATAAATGCACTATTTTTCTGCACAAATTGTTGCTACAATACCTATTTATATTAAACTCAAAAAACCCTGTTAAAAGAACATTATAAGGGTTGCAAAGGGAAGCACTCAAAAGTAGAGTTATAACGACCTAAAACTGGTTGTGAAACGTTAATACAACCTTCTTAGTAACACACATTATATTTAATTACATGATCATTTGGTATTTTTAAGGAGTTTACTGTCTATATCATAGAAGAAATGCTACTCTTTTAAGGAAGTTACTCAATGTGTTTCATGTTGTTATAGAATATGAAGAACCAAACCTATTCATTCATCATTTTTCAAGCTCCGAAGATGAAAATAATTTCACAATAGGTTTTCCTCTTGTATTCCTAATATTCCTTCTGTAAGCTAGACGCTGGTGCTGAAACATCACCTTCAGAAAATAGGGCATAATTAATGTATTAACTCTTGAGAAGACATTTGGTTTAGGACATTACTCAGAATCACAAACTATGTAAGAAGTAGGGGACAAATCCAATTCTCCAGTCTACGCTGAAACAAATGATCTTGGAGGCTCCTGCTTGACCAAATTTGACCTTAACTTCTCACAGGCCTTCCATGTTTGTACCAAATATTCATTCTTGCTTGTTAATTAAGAACCAGGGGACATCCAACAAACTCACCACAATCTGAAACAGTCTTCAGGAAAGTAGCATCTCAGTTCAAAAAAGTCTAGTTTGGAAAGTTAAAACGACATGTTTTTCCACAGGAAAGAGTTGAATAACCTCAATGACAGGATCTTTCATACCATTAGTGGGTATTCTTACCTATCACTGGGTTTAAACTACCCCGACCTGTAGGCCCCTTGTATATCAATTCTTACTATATGAAGCAATCATTCAGTGAAAGCCTGAAAGCCACCTCTGTTATGATGAAATGGGATTATCCTCAATCTTGTGTAGTATCCCTAATTGGATCAATTTAGGAATGAATAAAACAGAGCTCTATTCTACAGGAAATTGTATAAGCACCGACCAATGCTATGAACTGTGTGCTATTGCATCAAACTTTCATTAAGACACACAGCATATAAAATCTTCCATAATTTTGCAATGCCCTTCCAATAAATAAATTACATATATATCCTTCCTACTATAAAAATATCAAAGCTGAGTTAGCATCTGTGTTTCTAAGAAGATGACAGCTATTGTAAGGTCTTGTAGAAATGCAAAAAATTTCTGAAAAAAAAATAAACTTAGGGCTGGGGATTTTTGCATATTCAACCTCACTGCAGTAGTCAAGACAAACGAGTCCACAAGTGTAATAGCTCTGAGACCAAACCCAAACTTCTATGAAATATTTAACTAGTTAAGTGACACAGAATTAGCATGACAATATATATTCAGTATTTGTCATGAAAAATTAGGTTCTTCACTAAAGGATCTCTAAGTTCTTGTTTCTTCACCTTCAAGAGTGAAGTATTTATGGGTATTTAAGACGGTTTTCTCACAGTAAGCTAACCCGAGAATCCAGCTTCTTCTTAGGTATTTGTTTCCTCTAACAGAGAATATTTTGCTACAGATAGTGCTTTATGTTTTATATTTCAAAATAATACTTCAGGTATTTTAAGATACAATGATGCTGCAGACATCTGTCAAGTTTAAAAGCAACATTTTATATTTCGCCACCTTTGTCATTTTTTTAATTTGATCAGCTTCCCTTTGGATTTATGAAATTAGACCCCATAATATTTCTTGTTTATGTCCCTGTTGGTGTTCATATATCAGGACTGCTTGGGGAAAAGTGCTAGCAGTTTCTAGGAGTTTGTCTTGGAGACAGCATCACATTACTTCTTTTTTTAGAAGGACTGAAAGAAGGCCTTGTCAGCCAAATACAAAACAAGTGGATAACTTGAGACAGACTGGTAAGGTGCACAGTTTAAGCACAGAAGATGAAAGATACTATGGGTATGGATGTGAAGTTTCAACTACCACTGATGTGTTCCACACATACATAAGGAGGTATGAAAGATGCTGCCACTGCAGATATAAAAATGCAGCTTTTCAGAGAAAAAGGTAAGGCACAAGGTACTTCTTTCTCACTATGCTACTCCCAAATATCTGAAATTTGGAACTGATGCAGTGCCACAGAGGGTTAGGTTATGCAAGAAGAATATCCATCAGCACCAGAAAAACATAAGGGAAAAGGTTCACATCCAAAATATTTATTATTTATGTTTAAACCCTTGAAGAAAAACTTGCATTATGTGCTGGTGTTTCCATCACTGCTTGCAATACTTTTAACCACAACCTGCCCAAGAACGGGAAAAGTCCCACTAGATCTTTCTCCTACCAAGGCATTCATTACCAGCTCCTCTCAGAGAAGGGTACTGAAGTCAAACTGTGGGCTTCCCCAACTTGTCGCACAATCAACTGCTATTTTCACAAACAGAAATTTGACAATTGGCATCATCTACCCTGTGTTTTTCCAGAAAATGTATCCCACTCAATTAGTGCCCCTCTGATGAGGTCTGCATTGATATGGCAAGGTTCTTTCAACAGAATGGCTCCTCTTCTGCATATTCCTATCAGGAAAATCACTGACTTTTATAAAAAATTTCACTTTTATGTCCTGTCATATCATGTGTGTGCATAGTTATGGAAGCATTTCAAATTTACTCCCATCCTGAGCTTTGCGTTCTTACTTTAAATAGCAACTAAAATATAAATTCAGTTTAGGTCTTCTATTTTTTTTCTGGCTGTTCCAGTTATTCTGTAAGAATTTAGGTCTCTCTCCAGTTTCACTTCTTCTAAAACCCAAACAGATTTCTTACACACTGGAATGAAAGGTTACATATACAGCTGGTCTGATTACAAAGATGAATCAGAATAAAATTTTTGCCCATTTATTCTAAAATCTGATGCCCCTTCATGCTCTATTTTATTAACTCTGAACTATATGCACCACAAGATGAGGATTGAACTAGAAATTATGTGGTTTTCCTGGAATTTCAGTAGAATAAGACCAAACTAAGACCTGACTGAGAAGTTAAGGGCCTATCTTTACTATGTAAAACCCCTATTGGCTCCTACGTCATTCGAGTTCAGCCTCCATGAAATAAAAAACAATCAATGTTTAGGAAGTCTGATATATTTTTCAAAAAGAAGATTTGTATTTCTCTTTCACAAAATAGTATTGCATATTTTACTTGCCAAATCATTTCTGTGGGTATGCATTCAGCTATAAAAATGCAAATGTTTTCAGAAAAAAATCTTCTTTTAAAAAGTGAGCAATGTAATCTGTAGACTGAATGTGAACTAAATTTGGCAACAGACATAAATGCATCAAAAGCTGGCAAGTGCTCAATTTTATAGAAGTTGGGAAGAAAACACATGTTAAAAATGACAAAGACTGAAAATAAACTGAGAAACTTCAGCATTTTTTTGCATTACATTCAGTCATCGCCCATCAAGTGGGCTTCCTAATGAAGTTGTCTTGACAGCAACAGCTGCAAACAGAATTCAAAGATATCATCCTTTCATCTGTGTTTTACTTGATGCAAGTTTGTTCACCCAGCTCCAGTGACCCCCTTCAGCAGCTTCTCAGTCTTGCAAGTGAGGTAATGAAACAAAACTGGAGATTAATCGATGGAGAGAAGACATAAAATATAGAAGTTAAAATGTTGTGACCTGGAACAACACTTATTTTTGAAACTCTGCAATTCTTCATAACTAAGTACCAGGATAATCTGTTTGATTAATATGTCTACCAATTAAAATCTGAAATTAATTGCTTTGATATGTTAGCAGTATACTTCCAATTAAATTGAAAGACTTGGGAAATAAAGTCTTTAGTCACTATTTGAGGCTTTGCAAAATAAAACACAAAATACAGCATTCTGTCTTGCTACCCTGTCGTGAAAGGAATTTAGACTCATGCCCACAACAATCTGTTAATTGATTAGATGAACTTATCAAGTTCTCAAATATAGACTCAAGAATAAAATCATACCATTGGCTGCACCGTTCCTTCCAGCTGCACACACACCAGTTCATGTTTTGTTTCTTACACAAAAGACCCAATTCCATAAGCAAACTAGTAAGGACAGTTTTCCCGAGTCTGTGTAAGGTCCAGATCTAGCAGAACTCCATGAACGAAGCAGGAGAAGACTTCACTGGAGTGGAGTCTGGGGATCTCAAACTGCCCACACATCTTAGGTACACCTTGCCTCCTGGCCTCATGGAAGACCTCGGGCTCCTGTTGACAGACTCTGAAGTTCTTTAACAAGCTACTTTGGGTAATTGTAGTAAACCAGTTTTACCTGAGACCATGAATTCACACTCCAGGTCATGGACAGATTTTTCAGCTTATGAACAGCTGCTGCGGATAAACTCTTACCAGTGTCCAAATTAGCTGCTTTGCAAATATATCAGATCATGCATGACAGCATGAAGGTCAGATGTGTTTGACTAACATCAATATTCATAATCCAGACTGACATAATTGATATCAAAAGATATTTGCTGAAACAAATAGACAGAAGGCACAACACATAATATTGTTCTATAGTTTGCTAAAAAAACCCAAAATAAGACTTTTTGATATTTTTGGAGGACAGAGTTTAATCCTAATTGCAGATGATGGAGCAATCACAGAACTTCCATTGACTCTGATAGAGCTATGACCACCTTCAAAATCAAGACCACATGCAGACAAAACCACATAAAAATCAAAACTGTAAGAATGATTGGTTCACCATTTAAACTTGTGATATTCTGTAACATGCCACACTTCAACTCTACAAATGCAGGTAAACATGAAACCACAATAGGCAGTAAATAAATGCTTTGTTCTGAAAACATTCAAAAATTTGCTAATTGCACACCCATCTGGCTCAATAAGAAACTGCACTCAAAGTCTCACTTGGACCATTTTCTGCCACCAGTTTCCATCTATGCTTGAAGCAGGATGAACAATTCAACTGTCCTATGCCTGAAACACTGCATGAAATCTCTGCAGGCTTGCCTGATTTTACCATCCTACGCACACAAGATGCTACATAAAACTTAAACTACTGGAACAAGAGCTATACTGCTGGTATGATTTGCAGCAACATAAATTAGGGATTTCCACAACAATATGGAAAAAATATTGCTTTATGTGTGCAGATACAACAAAATCAAGAAGAATCCCAAAGGATGATTCATAGGGTCCCAGGCAGCCAGCACTTTGCAGCATTAGGTAGTTAAGTAGTTACCTCACAACTAATCGGAAGAGAGGTGTGAAATAAGATCAAAAAGCATTTCTTTAGTGTCTTCCAGTCCCAGGAACGAGTGTTCCAAAAGGTTTAGAACTATAGATTAAACAAGGTTTCCAGCCCCTGAAAGTTGATAGCGGAAGAATTACACAAGAAATCAATAAGACATACAAGCAGACCACAGGAGATACACAGGGAGATAATATTTCCCTTAAGAAGGAAAAAAAAAAACCAAATCAATATAGCCTTCAGCTTCCTTATTTAGTTTTTAAAAAACATCATTAACCAACTCAGATTAACTAAAGTCACATAAGAAAACATTCTTCTCCTCTGCAGCAGTACAGAGCTCCATGTCTAATTCTTTTGTGCCCAGAAAATCACTCCTGGGCAAGTACTGCACTAGCATAATACCCTGTGAACAAAACTCCCAAAGCTCAGTGACCTTCTAATGTATTTCCTTTTGAGCAGACCTCTCCCTGAAGCTCTATAGCAGGACAGAAGTTCAACTGTTGCAAAGAGCTCAACAAAGCAGAACTGCACAGATAGCAGTACTGAAAAACTATCATGAGAATTAAAGGTTTCCAATTCGATTTAATTTTCAGTATTACATTACTTCTTCCCTTTATATGAAAGAGAAGGCCCACGTGCAAATGTCAGCTCCAGCTACCAAGACACATAAAACACTCACATAGTCCAACAAAATATTCAGTAGACACTACCTTGTCCTGCAAAGTGTATCACAGCACCCCTTGACTTGTGGCTGGATCACCCCATTTTAAATTTCAAGAGTTTAAAAGAAAAAACCAACAACAAAGTTTGGTTGTTTGGTTGTTGGGTTTTTGAGTGATCAAGGAAGCTCTGATACAAATTAAAAATGGGTTTCTACACCACTAGATGACAGCTTATATTTTTTAAAATGTTGATACAAACTTTAGGAGAAATCCCACACTGGAAAGACATGCCTAATCAAACAGCAAAGGCTTAAGAGACTAAAGCCTATTTCATTAATCCAGTGCAAACTCAGGTCACAGCGATAAGCACCACTGCACTCATTTTCCCCAAGCCCCTGGAAGCCAGTAGAGATCTATGCTGACTTTCTGTACCTCTGTCCTTTGATAAAGTCCTCCTACTTTGTTTTTTACACTCTCCCTTGGAGAAAAAGCAGTGGGATACATTTCAAGAAATCCATGGAAAGGTCCTAAGAGGAGAGAAGAAAAGAAGACCCAGAAGAGCATTCCCTTTGCAAATGGTTCAGCCGGCCTTTCAGGTCCTGTGCTTCCATGACTGTACTAACTCCAGACTGCCCCAGAGCATGAAGAGCTGGAGGGAGAGCAGCAATGTTTCCATATGACAAACACCGCCTCTGAACAGCACAGTTCATAGTGCTATTGCCTCAGTACCACCTTAGACTGTGATACTTTAATGTAAGATATAAAGTACATGAATATACTCACAGGGTCAAGAGAGCTTGAAAAGAGGGAATATGAGCAGAGATCTGCTAGGTTTAGCTAAATCAGTAGGTCTTTCTGATCCTCACACATTGTGATACACTGATATTCAAGGAGATTAATTTGGTTTTTATGTGGTGTCAAAATACAGGAACATGAATCAAAATCATTCAAAAAAAAAAAATCTCACCAGCTGATGTTTACACCACAGACATATATGATATTGCTCCTCATTCATCTCCACCAGCACACTCACCCATTGTTCTCCCTTCAGTTCCAAGAACAATAAAAGATTCTCCTCCACAACAAAGAAATGTAAGAATAACTACTAGGGTGTTTTCTGTGTTGTAGGAGGACAAAGAAAACACGCTCTGGAACCACAGACTTGTAGAAATTTAATATCAACTCCCATAAAAATATAGTAATATACAAAAATAGTATAAACAAATATACTATATACAAAAATAGTAAAATATTAAAATAAAAAAGTATTCCAGCCAATTTCAAGAAAGAAAGAACTCAGTTGATTCTTGGCCTAAAGAAAACAGTTGATTCTTACAACAAGTCTACAATAATTTGGAAATTTCATTGACTGCTTTTCTTGATTATCACATAAACCCGAAGTAAATACTTTCACTAAGTTGAACTGCTGTGAGTATATTTTCTCACAAAATATCTACAGTCCTAATCCACTTCATATAGACTTACCTGTTCTTAACAAAACAAACAACCCACCTATGCTAGTAAAAGAAGTAAACCACAATTTCATAATGTGGCTATGCTGGTGCAATTAAGTTAAGTGTAAGAGCTGTCAACTCAGGATAGAAAAGGAAATAATAGTGCTAACTTAGTCACACATAAGTTACCCTGCAATAATTATCACTCTTTCTGAAAATTAATTTCCACATATGAACACCTAATTAAAACGGCATATTTTATTCAATTAGTCTTTTCCTTCCCACATTCATGGCCATATATACTGATTAAGAAAATACAGTAAGTACCATTTGAATCATCCATTATGATGATGCAAAATTTATCAAATCCTGCAATAATACTAAAGCTTATTGAACTCAGTGGAGCTTTGGGATGATATCAGGGCAGGTGCTTGTTTCTTCATTAAACTTACTAGAACCACCTAAATGCCCCTTCCCATCTAACTGCACCACCACAACCAGCCTGTTAGGGATTCTACTCAGTGGTGCAGGCACCAAGGGAGCAATGAAGGAGCTGGGACACCTTTGTTCTTCTGATCCCCTGGAATTTGGGACACCTAAACTCACAAGGTCCATGGACCTCTGATGACTATGTAATTACCAGCTCTCTGCTGTCCCACAGATAAGACAAGTGTCACCAAAGACTGAAATTTTAAGGTTTCAAGGAGATGAAAAGGTCACTTCTAGAACTCACTGCCTTGCATAAAGAACAGTTGATAAGGAACAACACAAGAACTACAGGGAAAGGGAGTTTTGAAAAGGGTACTCTCTGAAGAATAAGAAAAATTTAAGGAATGAGAAATGATATGGCAGAGAGAGCTGTGAGTGCTACTGGAGATAAAGGCAAGAAACTGGTATGTTAAAAAGCAGAAGAAGAGGATTCCAGGACAGTAATACACAGAATATAATGATTTCAGTGAACACACACGCTGAAATAACTGGTCAAGTTTGGCATCTGGAATAGCAAGAAGATGGATCCTGTGGCAGTCAGTACAGGACTTAGATCCCTCTGGAGATCAGCTTATGCTGCATGCACAGAAAGAAAGGCAAGCTTCCAGAAAAACGCCTTAGTCTGACACTACAGAATACAGGCTCGAGAGAAGAGTCGCATGTTTCAGCCTTAGCGACTGTAAGTGCCCTCAACCGTGACCAAAATAAAAGAAAAAAACAAGGTGGTTGTACTTGGGAAAGTTTGTGGATCAACATAACAAAGTTTTATTTTGGCTGTATTTCACTCAAGGGAGTGATAAGGCAAACAGGAAATACAAGAGATGGGGCAAACCATAACTGAATCATCTTCACTATAGCAACAGATAAAGTCACAAGGATGCGTAAGACTGCCCAGAAATACCAAATGGGAGGTAAGACAACCAAGAGGCCAACACAGTCTCAAAGGAGTAAGGAAAATAAGGACAAGAAGGACCCCGTTCAAGGAAAAAAATCACTGGAACAACCACAGAACCACAGAGACAGGAAAAAAAAAAAAAAAAAAAAATAGGGGGGGAAGAAGGGAAGCACAGTTAATTGTTTCAGTATAGTCACAGAGGTCAAATGAGGTGAAGAAGAATTTAAAAACACAAAGTGAATACACGGCTCTAAATGTGTTAAAACATTCTCTGGAAATAAACAAAACAGTAACATGTAAAATCTCAGCTGAATGACGGCTTTTACACATTATTTAATATTTGCAATATTTAATTAGATTTAATATTAGATCTTTCTCACAAGTCCAGAAATAAAAACAGTGGCATTCCCCAGAAACTGAGTAAAAATGTAGTCTCTTTTACAAAGTCTGTTGAAACAAACAAAGCAACCAACCAACCCTGCATATACATCTCAGCCCCACTACTCAGTGACAAAATTCTACATTTCAGAGAGTTCACAATTCTCTTTTCCTAATTTATTCTTTGCAAAGCAGAAGTTACTAAAATAGCCGCATTGCTGATGTATCTGAAAAAGAAAGGTGGGGAGGTTTGTCATCTAAGATCACCTACTTAACAGAAGAACTATCCCTAAAAAAAAGATATAAAGTACATTTAAAATTGATGCAGAGCCTTACTGTTTTTATGAAAGATTCAGAGAGTTTTGAACCAAGAACATAAATCAAAAATTATCAGCAAAAAATTATTAGCAAAATGTACACTTGTCTAATCAGAGTTATCATTTTACATGTGGCCACAATCATACTGCCAATTTAAACTGTCTCTTCTGTGTGTGACCATATGAGTTTACAAAATGCAAGTGCCAGGCTGATATTCAGCTATAAATCACCACCAACTCTGTAGGCCCAGTAAAAAAAACATACATTTTTTCCTCCTGAGACTTCTCCTTAATACCTCTGCTGGGACAATCTTAAAAACTAAAACAATAGGAACACAACCCATCTGATCTAACCTCGGAAGTCTATAGTATGGAGGCATCCAACTAAAGGAGTCAACAGGATTTCTTCTTAAGCCAAAAAGAAAAACAAGCTCTTTCAGGACTATCTTTGATCTGCTAATGACAAAAAACAGACCTACACAGCTAACTCCTTCAAATATCTCCATCTGTTCTGAAGAACCCAACTGAAAACCCAAAGCAAACTCCAACTCTTGAATTGGAAGTGAGCCTAAAAGAAAAAACAAAACACTTAAATCACTTAAATTTACAAGTGTTTGATTTTGCAATTTGTACAATTAACATTTTTAATCCATTTCACATGCTTTATTACTGTTAAGTCTTAAATTATTAAGTCACTTGAACACTTTCAGTAAAAGGCAAAGTATAAAATCAATAAAATTTTGTTTCTAGACACAATGTGTACGGATATTACTTTTCTTTTTTTTAACAGCACGGGAGTTTCAATTATTTGAAGTGCTTGTGCCCACAAGCTGGGTGAGTGCTAACAGAGCTTGAAGGGGCTTCCAGCGCCCTTCAGATCTGAAGAACAAGAAGCACACAAATAGTTTGCATATCTTGTCATACCTTTACATCATACTATGACAAATTCCACTATAAACTGTACTGATACATTAGCTACCCCAATTCTGCTTCCAAAATTACTGTACTGGAGAACCCCAAAAGATCCATCTTCCAGATTTAGCTACCTAGCCAGAAGCAGAAAGGTATTCAGATTTCACATGAATTACAATACCCAAATGAGTGTGCTTGTATAACACCTCTCTTCAGGAAGTGACTGTACTCTTTATAAGTTCCACCTTCCTTTGCTCTAAAATGATTAATTTTGAGTCCTTCAACCCCAAAGGCTTCAAAATAAACTGTAGCCAAATTTTCAGTTTCACTCTCACGTTTTAAAAGCCATAATATATAGTCAGTCCCAACTCAGCAAAACAAATAATTCACTAAAAGTCCAACAGTCAGTTTCTGTTCCCATAGAACTAAAATAATGCATATGCTGACTTTTGTGGTAGCTGCTTTTCTTCACTCTTGCAATTTGAATTTTTGTTATATTTCATTTAATCTGATGGAGAAGGATGGAAAACAGTATGGCAGAACACCAAGAATCACCATCTTCTCTTGGAACTCTGAAGTCTATAATCATGTACTTCAAGCTCACCAACAAAAAATATAGATAGACAAAAATCATGAAAAACACAACTAGAACACAAATATTTGAGAAAATTCTGAGTCCTGGGAAGAACTATAAATCAGACTATAGACTGATCTACCACCTAGTCACTGTGATGACTGCATTCCATGTTGCCTGGCTCTGTCTAAATCTTCAAAGATCTATAACTCAGTTGGGGATTCGTGCCATAAGAGGAGATGAAATATAACCTTAAGAAGTCTAAAGTACTCCAAGACAGGGAAGACACAAGCCAATGGAGACAGGATGACAGCAAGGGGTGCAGGCTGAATGACATGCCACCTGCCTGTCCCAGGCAGCGGGATTGATTACCACCACTGGGGTTGCCAAGCCAAAATTTGCCTCTCCATCCAAGTTAGGTTATATTTATAGTATTTGAAAATATTACTGTACTATTAATGGATTATGTACTATTAATGGATTATGTCCTAATAGTTTTTTATTATCTTTGCAATATAGAATTAACAGTGCTTTTATACACAGGGATTTTACACCCTAAAAGCAGAAATCACATGCTAAGTAAGAACAATCATGAACCTTAGTTAGTTCATGATCTGAAGACCTTGCACCCTGACAGGTGACAGCCAAGCACCAGGTCAAGGAGGGTTCCTGGCATGCAAGGTTGTGTGATGAAAGCAAACAGGTGACAACAATGACCACAAAGGAGAGAAGGGGCTCTCAGAACAGCCCACAGCAGCAATAATGCAAAAGGAAACTAAACCATGTATTCATCCCCAGAGAAGATCTGCCTTCTCACTTACATTTGTTATTCAAATAGGAAGGAAACACACCCCTGCAACAGATGGATGGACAAAGTTGTCAGAACCACGCTCCTGAAACCAAGAGCAAACCTCTGTGAAGGCTGACAGCACAAGGACTGGCTTAAGCAGGCCTGTTCTCTTACATGTGTAGTTGCATACGTAAGATCCGGCTTTGATTTGTCCTTAATACTATGGTGACATACAAGAAAAACCACAAACCGAGCTGAGTTTATTAAGTCAAAATAGATGTTTTGCAGCTTGCAGGTAAGGCCATGACCAAAACAGCCAGAGGGAATATGGAAGGGCATAAAGGAGGTCAGGTTATGGCACCTGGTCACATAGGTCAGCCACTGAGCAGGACACTCCCCAGCTGAACTGCTGCATTACCCACACTACCTTACTGAAAGGAAAGCCATGTGCCACTTAAGAGTGCCTATATGTCTCACAGTCCTTTAAAAGGAGAAGCTCTTTTTTTCCTCCAAAAGCTGAGAGTCCAAAGCTTGGCTTGTAAGCCACAAATAGTTACTGCCCGAGGTAAAAGGATCAAATGAATTACTGTCTGGAATAACTGTAACAAAATAAGATACAGTCTGCCTAGTCACAAGATGCTGACAAGATGTGAAGTACTTGATTTTACAGTACTATAGTAGCGGGTGCAACTACAGTTTGGGATAGAGAGGAATTTATTTTCAGTTGCATAGGATTTTGTTAATGCCACATTCTGCACATCAGGATTGCTTTACATTTGCTGCAGCAAATTCAACCTTACAAAAATTGTGTTCTTTTATGTAAGGTACAGGTACAAAAGAGTAACAGACCTGATTAAATGATCCCATAGAAAATTAGCAATATTTTCAGCCAATAACAATGAAGAAGGTATGAACAAAACAACTTCACAAAGATGCTCCATGAACCACACAGAGACATGATCCAGTAAAGCCCCAACACAGAGAACTGAAACTGTTCCCATACCAGAATGGGACTATATATTTCATAGCCATAAACTGCTAAGAGGAGTATCAATTCTTGTGAGTCATGAAAGAATATTAGACCCAGAGTTGTACAGACTAGAAACCTGAAACAAGGAATAATTGGGGCAGATGCTGCAGCAGTCCATGACTTGGAAACCAGTGAGTAGAACAAGATCTTTCAAGCAAAAGTCCAGGACATTTGCGCTAGAAGAACTATTTTCAATGTTGTATTTTATTGGTAAAAAAGTAAAGATTACTGAATATTAACAATCAAAAGGTAAAGAAAACACAAAAGGTAAAATGGCAAATAAATGCTGTGTAACAGCCAGGCTTGGCACCACTGTCTTTGTAGAGGTAAACATTTTATAGACTAATTGCTTAATGAGGTTGTACCCAATCACAAAATGCAAAACTACAATATTTATTGACATTATAAATCTTAAAGGCTGGATTGAAGACCAGTCTCCCAGGATGATCAGTATTTTCTTGGACCAATTACACAGTGCTGAGAACTGCCACCAAAATCTCAGAGGGATACATGACATTGCTACAGACAGAGAAGCTTACTGAGAAAACCATGATTTTGTAAAGCATTATGTAGAATGGTGGGCACAGCAGAAGTTCTGACTTCTGCAAAAATACAATTATTTATGAAGAAACTAATTCCTAAAGATTGGCTCTGACAATGTTCCTAGGGAGATAAAAAAAAAAAAATTTAAAAAATGAACCCAACTCTGTCTTTAATTCTTTCTTTCAGGCCTTCACTGGACTGACAGATCCAAATCAGCAGGACTCTGGATGTGTTCACAAGCATAATTCTGTCCATGAGTTTCAAGGATACCCTTTTTTTTTTTTTTAAATCACACTGCCTACAGCAAAGACATTCCTCATTTTCTGGAACTCATAAGCACTGTAGGTGTGATGGATCTTGTCTCTCCAAACGCCACCCCAGAACAGCTGCACAAAGCCTCTGACTAATATGGGGCAAGAATGTCACTCTACATTTAACAGCTCCAGTTACACCAGAACAGCAATAGTTAAAATATTCACTTCTAGGCAGCTTGCTGGGTTACAGGTTGAGATTTATGGTAAATAAAGTGAAAAACTCAACTGTAAGGGAAAAAAAAAATCAGAATCATTAAGGAAAAATAAATTCATGCTTGCAATGCTAAAAATAACACAGATGAGTCATGGTTACCAATAGCAAATGGAAGCTCATGCCCTGTTCAAAGTGGCTAGTTTAGGCATCTTCAGAAAGAAACATTATAAATACACAAACACACCCACTTCCAAAATAAATCCCTTGAAAATAAAACAAAAATCTGAAACTTAAATCAGAAATTAAGTCATAATAAATAAAAAGCAGTAACATGTCCATTGGTCCTCAGTTATATATATTTAGGAAACTGCCAGTACAGTGGAGGACTAGTGGACATATTTAATGTTCACACAGTATTTTGTGAACACACTGGAAAACCTTTAACCTGCACTGAATACACATAAATAAGTAGACAGTTAAAAATAAGTATTTTAGTTTGAAAGAGAGTAATGATAAAGGGGTCAAAGCTATTCATGTCACCTCCCCACAGACAGCATGCCCTCTGCTCATGCCTGTAGGCATCTGATAAGCAGGTGCCAGGGTACTCTAATGGTTGCACCCCATTATTTCACTGGGCCCTGTCTCTGCAATACAGCATGACCTGTATTTCACTTTTCTGTCTTCACACAACTAAGTGAGGCAATAGAAAGTTAGAAGACAGAAGACAGGGAAAAGATAACATATTTTATTGTATTTCTTTGTTAGTACTATGGTAGTGACTGCCTTCCATTGTGCAAAGTACCCAAAAATATAGGAACGGGCACCTATTGCAAATTTATTTCTTAAATCTTTAGGTCACACTTCTGCAAGAACTGTTTCAAACTAAAGTCCCTCCAGAGAAAAGTTTAAAGGAAGTAAGTGAAAATAATCTTACAGCTCCATCTGTACTTCTCCTTGTACCACCCAGTCAGCACCGATTACAGAAAGCAAAGCAAGATGAAGCAACACAGTTTCTACTCAAGAGCATATATATATATATTTGCAAAAGTATATATTTATTTTATACATTAATAAAAATTAATATAAATTTAATATATGTATATATAATAAAAATAAAACTCCAGGTTGTTTTGCAATGGGATCATTGAAGAGAAATGCAATTCCAGAATGAAATAGCAAAGCCCCTTCTCCAGAAATCTTTTTTCAAAGAACTTCTCCCTCCAATACCAATTTTAGCATAGAATTTTATAGTTTTAATAACTATGGTGCAAGGCCCATTAGCAGAAAAAAAATTCAACTGGTTTGGGAAATAAACAAGACAGAAAGCCACAGCTCAGCCATATACCCAATCCTCATTCATTCAGAATATTCCCACAAGGTCCAGGATGCCTCAGTCAGGTATAGCCCTCTGAACTAGCTCATAGCACAAGTCTTGATTTCCATGACCAGTGCTGTAACTTTTTTAACTTTGCAATTTCCAAAATGCTACTTTTTTTTTTTTCAGCAATACTCCCAATTCTCACACCTACAGAATAAATTGGAAGGAGGGAGCACCAGCTTCAGAAGCAGTCAAGAAATGAGACAAATTTAAAAAGAATATTTTAAACTAATCTCACCTAACTTGATGAACACCAACACCTTATGTTATTCCAGTTTAAACTGAATGTACAGACAAACTAGATAACAGTGGATTATGATCAATGAAAAAAAATCATTCTTCCAGAGTCAGCTTCTCCATGTGAGGAATCCTGTAACTGTAGTTATAGACAAGCCTTTTAAATCCTGCAGTTCAATTTTAATGAGTGCTATTAACATTTAGTTTGTTTTAAAGAACTATTCATGTTGTCTGGCCCACATTTGGCCAGACCTAACTGTAAAGATTCATTGTAATTTTTATCTCAGATTTGCAACTTTCATCTTACCAATTTCTATTCCAAGTCAGAGTGCTGATTTGCAATCATATAGTCTTTTAACTTAAAACCAGGAAAAAAAACATTAAACTAGTCCACTAAGAGACTAGGGTCTTCTCTCTCTACCAGTAGTCTGATGAAGCAAATTATGACAGTAAAAAGGCCTTTGCCTGCTACACAGAACAGCCATGAAAGGAGGATGACACATGCTGTCTGCAGTTTCAATGTATTTTTGGACAGAAAAACTGAGTGCAGATCAAGTTTTCCTGGGCTTGGCTTCCAGAAGTATTCTTCAAAGCCCTCTCTCTACCTACTGCTGCAGCTCTTCTCATTCCTCCTCTGCAAGTGTCTGGCCTTCTGTGACTCTGCTTACCTCCCCCCGCCATCTTCTCCTTCTAAATGTCCTATTTTTGATCTCCCTGCTCCCTCCACCATACTGATGCTTCTCCCTCCCTGTTTTTTGACAGTCAATTGCCATTGCTTCTCTGTGTTGGTATCCTTTT
Organism: Empidonax traillii; assembly: GCF_003031625.1. NCBI lineage: Eukaryota > Metazoa > Chordata > Aves > Passeriformes > Tyrannidae > Empidonax > Empidonax traillii. The sequence continues at coordinate 340,476 of NW_020955436.1, read as the reverse complement.
GATGCCCCTATCTCTACACTATTTCATTAGCTCCTTGTTCCTGTTTTAAACCTCTCCATCTACTGCACTCCTCATCCAAAGAGGATGTGCCCCTTTTTCTCCATGGTACATGAGAGTCAGCAGAAAGAGCAGATACACAAGAGACAACTTTGCAGATATAATGTAATTGAGATGCTCAGCATGGAATTACCACAGCTCCACCTACAAAACATGGATTAACCACGTCCTAGAGGTGAGTGTGAGACAGCTGTGCTGTGTCAAAGCCAACAGATAAGCTCTTGAAAAAGCACATCACATTTCGTCCTGAATTTTACAGCCATGAGGTTGTAACTTTCTTAGAGCAATCATTTAATTAATTTTTAATTACTTGCAGCACAAAGTTCTTTTATTATTCCTCATTTTAAAAGCCAATGTTCTCCCATTTCCTATAAATTGTTTAGGTGTTTACAGATGTTAACTTCGTCTTTTCATTTTAGTTCACTGCAGCAGAACATCATCTGGCTGCACACATGCTGTTATTAAAGATTATGGCAGCAGTGTTTACTACTAGTAAACAAAATGATTTGTTTATGTTTGTTCTTTGCCACAAAAGCTAAACTACTTTAAATTATGATCACTCAATCACTCCAAACTCGTCTCTTTTCCTTGCAAAACTAGGTACCACCATTTTCTTTGGCTTTTTCAACAGCTTTTTTTCTCCAAGTGCACTTGCAAACAGAAATAACAGCCCTCTTGCACTTTTCTAACTACGAAAACAGGCTTGATTTAGGTGAAGGCTTCTGCCACTGCTCCCTCTGACTCTCACTCAGAGAATTAATTAGCACAGTGCCAATATATGTTGTCTGCAGCACAGCTCATCCAGTAGTCCCATCTCCAGCTCAAGGCAGAGGAGAGGAAAAGGGAACATCCCTGCTTGGGCTCCAGGAGTGACAGTGAACAAGCCACCCAAGACAGAGTGAAAGGTTAAAGTGACCTTGTCTCACTGCAGCTGTAAAGCAGATCACACCTTGCAGAAGAAATTAAAACAAATGGAAACATGTTCTCGTTGAAGTAGTCCAAGAAGGAGAAATGACTTTATCTTGGCGCCAGAAAGGGGCATCAAAAAGGACATGGATCATTTAAATGACCAAATCCATCTTGAGCAAAACCAGGAGGTAATCTAGGTGACTACTGCAGCGCGTCTGCGTTTGTCTTTGGCTGTCCAAAAATGCTGCAGCTGAATTGGCTGCCAAAGAAAAGAAATCTGGAGAAGTTTCTGTTGTTTGCCATTTGTTTGGTTGGGGGTTTTTTTCAACTTTTTTTCCTGTCAGGGCATATCTGGAGCCAGCAGCAACCTGGGTGCTGAGGGCATCAGGTCAGGGATCTGGAGACTGGCCCTGTCGTGCAATCCTGGGGCAGGAGCTGCCATGGGGCCTGGGCCATGGGCACGTGGGGGAGCCTCTGCAGCTGGGTTGGGACCCTCAGGACTGGCAGTGCCATGGGGGCCTGGAGGTTCATCAGGTCCTGGTTGGATGCACTCCAGCGAGCTGTCGATGAAAAGCTCAACTATGCACAACTACCATTACATCTAAACGGTTTTAGCATGTCATACAGCCTCTCGTAAGAGACATTTTAAAGTTGGAAATGAATATGTAATGGCATTCCACATGCTGTGTATGTAAATTTGTGTACTAATGCAAGCTATTTATCTTCTGCAATGATTGGTTCCTATGATGAACAGCATCTATCAACAGAGTTTTCAGAAAACAGACCATCTGATGTCAAAATACACTGAAACAGTAAGTTAGAGGGTTAAAATTTTACAAAGTATATATTTCTGTTTACATTTAAGAAAGATGTCTTGGTTCAAAAACTAGATTTTCATAAGTGTGATTTAAATCAACAGTCTGCCAAATCTTCCTAGTTCTCTTTTTAAATTATCTTTTAATTCCATCGGTCCACACATTCCCAAGCACTTTGTTTCCTTCATGCAGAGGTCAGATGTATCCTCCCCTCCCACCTAACAAAGTGGCACTGTAATACAAATATTTAAATAATAACAAGTGGGTGTGCCTTGCATCTATGAAATTACTTTGCCAAAGTTAAATCACCACTGAAACTGAGAGATTTGCATCACTATTCAACAGAAGTAAAAAAACAACAAACCAGGCCAAGAATGATGAAAATAAATGAACTATCACATTCCAGGCACAACTGAGTTTTTCCCCACGCTCTCCCATAAAAAAAACATTAGGAAGATTCATACATTTTTAAAACTATTTTCTTCTTTGATAAGGGCAGCTCCTGCATCAGCACAGGCTCTTACCCTCCACCTCACTGCACAAGAAACACACTAAGCAGTCAGCTGCATTCTTCCTCTTCTGCAGCAGCTCCCAGCAATAATTTCACATGACACATACAACACATTCATCATGCAGACTAAGACGAAGCCATGCTGTTGTTATTACTTTTGAACTGTTCTTCTCTAACTCGTTTGGCACTAAATGGTTTGCCCAGCACAAAGGAAAGATCTTACGGGTCAACACCCTCGATGCACCACTTGGGGAACAGTCTGAAATACAGAGAAGACCTCAATGTGCAAATGCTTGTAAAACAATACAGATTTAAAAGCACGACAAACTTCTTCTGGGTGGCAGGTGTCAATTCAACCATCTGAGATTTAACAGTGAATGTTACCACAGGGCAGATTTAGAGCTGACTTTAACCACAGTCTATTGAGCAGGGCAGAAAGCCTGACAGCATCCTCTGCTATTCTAGCAAGTTAAACCAAGAGACTTCTTTTTTTCAAGTAGAAAAAATATACCCATGATTTTTAACTTCCTTTCATTTGAGAATTTCATCTCTTAGTCTTTTTCCTGGAAAAGGTCCTTTTCCTGCTTCTAATTTAATCCTCTTTTACATTAAATGCTTAAAAAGGCACTGAGTCTATCCTTCAGTGCATCACATCCCCTTTTATTCAGTGTCTGCATAGTAAAAGTCATAATTTCATCATATAATAACAATCATTCTTTTCCAACACTGCCAGTTTTAGTTATTTTTTACTGAAGGGAAATGCAATCATTTTGGTCAAATCATTAAAACAATACCTGGCACTGCAAGTAGCTTTGGTCTTGTCACCATCAATACACTTGCGCTCTGACAAGCCCCCCCCCGTTCACCTAACCTCAACTTTGAATTGTTCTCTCATACAAATACCCCACAGATACCTGGACAATCCCTCTTTTTGCTCTTTAGCCTGAACCTATCAGCAGTAGCTGCACTTGGGGGATTTGGCTTTTTTTTTTCCTCAGTAATTTTGAAGCCATCCCAGTTCTCTGGGATCTGGAGAGAATCTATCTTTTGTATTTTGAAATCTTTCTAGATTTTTAAGTTCTGCCTATTAACAACACTAAAAAAGCCCCAAGTTTGATTTAAACAAGAATGGTTTCAAATTCATAAATATGGGGATTTTTTCTGGGGGTTTTGTTGGGGTTTTGTGTGGGAGTTTTTTTGTGTGTATCTCTGTTTATTTTGGTTTTAACAGCTGCTCTTCCATTGTTTTCAGCTTTTGAATCTTTAGGATTCATATTATCAAAATTTTCTGTCACCATCCAAGCCAAAAGTCTTACAATTTGTACTATAAAGTTAAGATTCTTAAAAAAATCATATAAAGCCAGAAATGCAAGCTTTAGTAAGGAAACTGTGTTGTAAGGCACAAAATAAGAGGACCAATGGTAACACTTTACTTTAAAGAAAGACATACTAAGGAAAACACAGAATTCTGATCCCAAATGAAGAAACAAGGAAGCGTCACGTATCATAATTGTGTGACAAATGCAACAGAAAGGTAAGATATTCGTGACTCAATTCTATATTAGAGTTCATCAGTTTTACACTTAGCCCCTTAAACTTCAGTGACAGGAGAGTTTCCCAAACATGCTGCACCATTCTGAAGCAGAAGCATTTATTTAATGACTAGACTAAATACCAAACAATTCAAATAATCTCAGTTAATACTAACATGAACAATTAAAACCTCGTATACCTCTATTTTCTTAAAAGCTTATAGTCCAAACAAAAGATCCTACGGTCAAACACTTGCGTTAACCTCAATGAGATCCAGACAGATACTTTATTTATATAAGTACAACTGCCTGTGAGCTGACTGTGATTCCAAAGAGGAAAGTACCACCATCATTGTAACAACAGCTGTGCAGCCACAAAGACCAAACTACCCAGAGGCAAAATCTCATTCCCATGGCCATGGTATGACAAGCATCCTAAAATGCTTTGGCATTTTCATAAGGACCACCACCAAATCCAAAGATACAGGCCTGATGACCTAGAGGGAGTAGCCAAGAGGGGTAACATGAGAAACCAAATTCACAGCATCTGACCTCTGCGAAAACAAAGGTTTAGCAGCTTTGGCTTTCAGTTATAGCCACTGAAAAACACAGTGACAAGCTGTGATGCTTCAGAACAAGAGTTACATATAAAGTGAAAAATAATAGCATCAATTTTTAGTAGTGCCCTTTTGAAGCAGCTATGAGTGATGACTAAGACAATAAAAAGCAGGGACAAGTATAAACCCACCACAGACTTCAACACTATAATTAAATCATATTTTTATGTCAGTATAATACTACAGATGAAAATTAAAATCTTTTGAGTTGACAGCTGTGGAGCAAGAGGAGTTGTATCTTCCCAGTAGTGAAAGAGATTGAAGTTGGAAATTTGAGAGTTTCAAGTCCCTCAGCTCCCACTTCTGTTGTGGAACACAGGAGACAAACATCAAGGAGGCAACCAAAATGCTTTCTGACAGAATTCTCCCTATACAAGTGGCACCCACAGTGGTTTGCATGTCCAAAAGGGAGACCTAGGAGAGAGACATCTTCCCTCATGAGTATTTTTCAGGAGTTCCTCTCTTTCTTTCTGTTCCATCTTTTATGAATTATTTTTCACACTGTGTGATTCCAAAGGTGTGTTTCTTCCATGAAAGCAGACCATTATCTTTGTGTACTGTTTGTATTTGTCTGAATAATCAGCTATACAGTTTTCATAGACATTTATCACAGTAAAACAGCAGCAGTGAAAATGAGAACATCTACATTACAACTGCTCTTTTTGGGAACAAATGCTCTCCTCCATCACAGGAAAACTAGATTCATAATTACATAGGGAACCACTGTGATCCCTTGATACTGTATTGGCATGCTTAAACACAAATTATTATAATAAAGACAGGGGAGAGAGGGCTCAAGAATGCACTCCTTAATTGTTGCTTAATTGTTACCAAAATAATGTCTGAAAAAAAACAGGCAAAATGGAGGTATCCTTGCTCAACAGAAAAGAGAACAGCAGACGTTACCAAGAGGATTTAAGCTACAGAGCTGCCCACACTCTTAAGTGAAGGATTAGAACTTTCTATAACAACTGAAACAGCATAAATAAGCAATATAGTTACATAGTCACCTACTTCAGATCAACTGCTAGTTCACCTAAGTTTACCTTTTTTCGTTACCAGACAGGGAGCAGGTAACATCTGAGGCGACTAATATTAACTGATGTCACTTTATCAGAATCTGTACCTGTACATTTTTGCACTTAAACAGTTAATAGACATATAGAGTTAATAATGTAGAGAAGTCATGTTTGGAATCTGCAACAGCAGACAAGCAGAAAGCAGGATTTGAAAACAATCTTGGAAGAATTAATCTTCAATATTTTTAAGCCTGTCATTTGAGTATCTAAAATTTGGGTGCCAAAAACAAGATTGATTGAGCAGTCTGATAAAAAAAGACCCAAACAGCAACACTTTAATGTATATATGTGTATCAACATAATGTTTAAATCTTAGAAAAAAAGTCAAAATTCTCCTGTGAAAAAATGAGAACTCATTTCAACTGAATAAATTCACCTTCTCTTTTACCAATCTTAATGCTGTTTATCTATTAAATATGTCAAATAACTAAATAGTGATCAAAAAAAATTCTTCCTAAAGTTTTACTTTGAGGGCAATTGCCAGCATACAATGTTATCTCAGTATGGAATGACTCTGAAGAAAATAAGTAACATGACTTAAATTTACTTCTAAATAAATCCCTAAACCCTGTCATAACCATTAACTATTAGCATCTAATAGCATGTTATTACACTCATTGTCTCTCATTTTCTAGAAACGAGATAAAAAACCGCTGTTCAACATTTTTAACGTAGAAAGCTGGGAGGTAGGGTTAATATTATTAGACTCTTTTAAGTTTTAATACAGTGGAAACCTGGCATGGGTCTCATACACTTCAGGATGATGGAAGAGATGATGAAATAGCCAGAGAATGAGATTAATTTCATGTTCAGGAACCTGATCTGAGCCTCTTGAGCCATATGTGAGGTAACAATGCCAGAATGCAATATGTGTTTCCACCAAGAAAATGGATTCAGCATATCAATAAATCAGAGAGAAGTTAAAATAACCAGTGTCAGCTTTTCCCTTCCAGGGATGAGAAACTGGAAAACGCTGAGAGATTCTGTCTTGTTACCTAGCTACTTCTAAGAGGCATCTCATTACAGAGCTTCCAGAACCAGAATTGGCATCAGGAAGCACAGTTTTTATAGGAGTCACATTGCTAGCAAAAGAAATCTTAAAGCTATGCAGCATGAATAACAGGGATATGCTCTCCCAGGCAGGCCAGCTTCCTGATTCATACTCCCTCAAACTTAACCCCCAGACCCTGAGGTGCACTCTTCCAAAAAAGCTCTTCTCTTTTGGTTTTATTAGTATTCAAGTTCTAATTCCAATTGCCTAAATGATCACCGTAGGTAAAGGATGCAATTGGTCGCAGCTGAATATTGGCAGTTCTCACTACTAGTACAATAGTGCTACTTCTCACTAAGCAGCTGAGTATCACAAAAAACACTACCAGGAAAAAATGCAGGCCTCCATGATCACTACAGATGAAGACTTAAGCTATTAAATAAATTTCTTTTTCGAGAACTTTAGAAAATCAAAGGTTCAATATTCAGTATAAAGATGTGATTTTAATATTATGCTTATCTTCAACAGAAGTTGACTCTTCCAGACGGCAGGTGAAGTGAAAAAATGGACTATCCCTGGAAGGTCAACTGATTTCACACCTGTGAAAAGAGGGGGGAAGCCAGCTCCACCATCCAACAGCACAAAGGTTCCTCAGCAGACCCCAGATATTTACAGTCAAGAACTGTTACCACAACTTGACCAGCTGAACTCAACTTTCGTGCTGGATCGTGCAGAAAAGATAGCTTCTTAAGTAGATATGATCTATATCACTTTTAACTTCTGCACTCTAAAACATATCTGGAAGAGAACATTAAGTCTACCCCATCTTTGTAGAATTAGGACAGTGTTGCCTATTAGGACAATGTTAAGCCAAATTGATGCGTAACTATCATAAGTAGAGAATTAAAAATTTCTCATGCTGGAAAATGATAGAAAGGATGGCAAAAGACTATTTTTTTCACCACACCTGAAGCACAAACTAAAAATTAAATACCTTATATCTATAAATCCTCTCCCCTCTTTGAGAAGCTATATGGCTTTTTTCTTTGTTAATCAATCATATTTGTATGGTCAGAAAAAAATTACATCACCTGGTAAAAATTATATCCATTATAAAAAAGAACCTCTGATGACAACTTACGCTCAGTACTACCCTAGCAGATTGATGTTACTGTTTATTCACAACTGTGCAAGCATATTTAGTATGTGAAATTCATAAATGCATTTAATACACAGGTCAAATTATAAGTATGTAGAAGTGCCAAAACACATTTTTCCTATTTACTGCACTTCAATGCTGGCTCACAGTGCATTATTATTTTCACAGTGGGGTGCTTTTTTCTCCTTAATTTCCTGTTTAGAATTACTTATAAGTGTAACTTACATTCTCCAGCCAATTTGGTCTCCCCGATTCCTCCAAATAAACTAAAAAATAACTGAAATAACAGTTACTTCACCAGTCATAAGATCACATTGCTCTTTCACCACAGCAGTAGATATAAGAAACTGCAAAAAGATTTTAAAATTTAGTACTATCATGAGATTAAAAAGAGTAATTTATAAGACTTAAATGAGAAAAACAGAGCAAGCTTGTTTTTAACTTTTTGAAAGTATTATTCTGCAATGCAGTTTGTGTGGTTGCCACAAAGCACAATAAAACCTCTTTGCAAGGTCTTCATCCACAGTCCAACAGAAGCAAGGACTCAAGCTTCATCTGGGACGCAGAGGTACCAAGGAAATGGAAAGCAATAATAAAAAAAGAAATAATTGAAGTATAAAAAGACAAAATCCAATGTAAGCCTGGGTAATCACCAGGCTTGGAACAAAAAAGGATGACTATCACTGGTGGTTTTCTCTGTCAACCTCAGGTATTGTGCTTTGGCACAATATGCAAATCAGTTGCAGAGGCAGGAATGTTCCAGTCTCCAAACCCACAGTAACAGACTGCAAATGATTTCCCAGATGCAAGGAGAAAGATTTTTGTATCACATCTAGTCATACAGAGTGCTTTTTCCAAAGGTATGAGGTAGATCAGTTCTTGCCAAGAAACTCTGTCTGGCAGGCTCTGACTTTTCCAGCTCTCCTTTAGCCAACAGTAAGGCCAAAATAAATTTATCACATTTACCTGCCAGTTTCTGCCTTCCAATTTTCCTAGACCTTTCAGTAGCATATTGAAAATTCATTACTGCAGACAGCGGAATGGGAAATTAGAACGTCAGTGTCCTCTTTACCCAAAAATGCCTAGTCTCAATGTGCAGCAGGAGGTAGTGCCATCGTGCACTACCTGGACAACTGGACAACTTCCAAAGTTATTATTTCAACTCAAAATTATAGAAAATGCAAGTATACATGCACAAAATCTTTTTTTCTTTCCTCAAGCACAACCTAGGAAGCGTGGGGAACTGTTTAGAGGACCTTAAAAACAATGTCTTTCATGGACATGCATGAATTTGGAAACATTTAATTCATTATTAATTAAACATTAAAGCGTGTTTCTATGAAAAAAATCAAGAGTCTTTTCCTTGCTGAGGAAGAAAGGGAAAAGCCATAGATAGGAAACAAACATCTCACACAGCAAAAGCTGTTTTACTCCAGTGCTGTCAAATCAACCACAAGGAAGGGACAGCTGTGATCTCAACCTCAAATCTAGTGCAAACAAGCCTGTTAATCACGCATATGAGGTAAGGGGGCTACTGTGGTTACCAGAGGTAAAGGTGCTTACTATAGGACAAAACAAAACCCTGGAGGAGGTCTGAAAGCCCTGTTGCTTCCATCTGAACAATTTCCACGATTTTTCAATTATCTGGACTATTTCACCTTGAAAACATCTTACTCATTTTTTTCCACTTCTGAACAGTCAGTCCTTTTGTCAACTGTTACTGTTCTCAAAGCACGACTACTTTTAAAACCCTGGACTATTCAACACTGTTAAAATAGTTTTAGTTTCAAACCATCTTAAGAAAATAATAATAATAAAAAAAAAAGACCACAGCTTCTTGCAAATACTTTTAACAGAATTACAGAATATAATCCAGGATTATCACAGTGAGAAGAAATACAGACTAAATAGGTCAGCATGGTGCATGCACTCTCTTTGCTTTAGCACATTATTTTTCACTATCCTTACCATATTCTTTATCTTTCAAAAAACAGCCAACAGAAATATTATTTTTAAGTTTTCCCATTTACTTTTCATCAGAAAAAGAATAAAATCAAATTTTACTCTTTGGTGCCAGGTATCCGGAAAACTACTAGGAAAAATCCACAATCAATAAAGTGTTGAACAATTCTCCTTTTATAAATCCAGGTATTTACAAGGTCAAGTTTCAACTTCAAATAAGGAAAATCATCATAGATCTATTTAGCAGAGATTATGGCCCAGTAATTGTTTTTTTCCCACTATAAAGCAATTGCATCACAACACTATTACTACAAAAACACGTAGGAGGTGCATGACTTAGCAGCCTCAGAGAACTCACTACTAGAAAATGACACTCCTATAGTTTGAACTTTAGATGATGTGCTCATTTCACTGAGGTTTCTCATCTTTTTTTATTATTTATATCTGGTTTCTTCTCTGCTTATGGCATTGGAGGATTATTTGTTTTTCTAAAAAAAAAAAAAAGGAAAAGAAGATAATTTCTTTTAGGAAAATCATATAAAACTTTGGAGTTAATGACCACAAAATGCAAGTGAAATAATTTAAGTGAACAATAATGAGCACACATTGTCCAGTTTTGATGGAAAGGGATTTTAACCACTAATTGATGCATCTGAAACATGCTACCATGGGACCCCATCTGAACAAAATGTTGTTAGTGAAGAATATTAAAGGTCCTAGTAATTTTTTGCTCTGACAGCTAATGGATGCTTATTATAAGAAGTGAATTCAGCAAGCCTCTTATCTTGCTCAATCATACAACTATGGAAGGTCAAGTCTTATTCCTGGGCCCATCAATCTCCAACTGGATCTTCAAATTCCCTGGGCTGCTTCAGGAAATTAATCTGCAACATCACCTAACCTGCACCAACTCCTCACATTTTATTTGTGCCTCTTAGATTTTCCCGAGTTAATTTTGCATCTCAGAAACGTGTAAATGGAAATAACACATATTATCAAATTGGATTAAAAATAATATGGTAAACATTTGAGTGCACAAAACTGGAAATTCTGTTACAACAGATATCTGAAGTAAGAAAGCACAGTTCTAAATTGTAATTAGCAAGAAGAAACCAGGAGTGTTTTCCCTCAGCATTGGACTACAAGCCCTGAGGAACTTGGGGAAATAATTGTTGTCTACTTGCCTCGTACAGTGCCAAGCCTCCACTCAAATCATGTAAACATTTTCATATTTGGATGATAAAATGCATAACCTTTTAATCCTAAAGTATGTATGAAGACAGATTACCCACCAGGCAAAAGTCCAGATTTATGTTGAGGTTACCAGGTTTCCCTGTTTCCTTCTGGTAAACCATTCCAATCATTCTGAGCTTGCACACCTTTTTATTCCCATTAGGGAAACAGAACAGTACTTAACTGTGTTGATGTATTTTGGAAATCACTCAGAATAAAAGTTAACACAAAATACAAAGGAACATTCACCCCATTTTTCCTCAGTATTTATCACAGAGCTTAAGGAAAATTCAAGGCACATGGAAAGAAGAGTGGTTAATGAAACTGGTGTTGTTATATTATTAGCCTAATAGAAGGAGACTTCAGCATGGAGTGCTAGTGACTCACAAGTACATTTCACTATTTACATTAGTCATGTTTTCCTCTGCTTTAACAAAGTCACCTCTTTTAAAGATTATTAAATGCTGAAATTCTCAGGGGTCTTAATTCTACGTTCTCCAGAAGGTCCCTCTACGAAGGGGCACAAGCACTCCCTCACAAGCAAAAACAAATCTGGAGCTCTTAGTGATACTGTAAATGCGCAAGTGGAAAACCCTAAACATACAACTCCTTCCTTTGGAAACAGATTTTCCCGAACAGCAAGTAAATTTCTGGCTGCTAAAATTTCTTCTAAGTTCGGCTACTTAATAACTTTCTCTTGCTTCAAGATGGAAAAATCTAGTATTTCTGGAGGTCAACTGATGCATGAGCTTTCCTCACAAAGCACAGTTCTTCTACTGCTAAAGCACAATTGCAAAAATGAAAACACATAAAAATTGCAACTCCAATCAGGCTCAAGCTCTTTTCTCTCCATCTTACAGTTCTCAGAGAAACTAGGTCTAACATTGCATTGTTGGTTTGGTTTTTGTGGGGTTTTTTTACAAAGATTGTCTTACAACATTTCGATCAGCCAAAAAAAATCATTTTTTTTAAGGGGGAAAATAGCAGTCATATGATTTCTGCAACCATATTCTACATTTCCTATATTTGACACCACAGTGGATGATGCTTTACTAACCAAAGGACAGGCCAGATCCCACCAGCAGTAACTCTTGTGCAAGTGTTGTGACTTCAGTGTGATTGTACTAAAGACAAAAATGCGAACTTGCAGAACTTAATCCTTATCTACACTTTTATTTTAAAGGTAATTGATCAAAACCAAGGACAGGATGGATTTCCAACACTTGTTAGCATTCTGAAAGAATAATTGGCAATTACAAGGTAAGCTGTAACATTCAGAATTACCATTGGCACTTTACAAAGCTTTTTAACCACATGAAATGCAAGCCTTAAAAACCTTTAGAAATATGATGCCTCCTCATGTAAAAGAAAATGTGAGTAAAAAAGCAAGTAAGAATGTTTGTCAGCCTATAGAAATATAGAAAGAATAGTGGCATCATTAACAATTCAAGGTGTTCTGCTACTTTTCTCCCACATATATGAGCCACAATTATTAAAACTATCACAAAAAAAAATGTAAAGGGTCAGTATTCACAATCATAGGCAGATTTGTTTCTCAGGAAGGAAGCAAAAGCAAATCTGCCTAGCAAATCTGCCGAGAAATACCATCAGGTTTTCATGGCTGGAGCTTTACGTATTAGAGGCTTGTTTCTTCATATCATGTTTCTATAATAAATACTCTGATGGTCTTTGAACATTAGCTGCTTCCTGAGCTCAAAATTCACCATCACCACCTACTTCTACAGTCTTCCTCTAAGTTCACCATCCTAATGAAATAAGCTTTGCAGAAATCTGGCCTTGAATATCCCTACTGAAGCGCAATCATATTCTCATGTTAACTCAAAAATAGCAGGTGAGATCACTTCCTCAAAATAAAGGTTTTGCTCTCCCACACTGTTACCAGCAGACTGATATCAAGTGTTGTTCAACAGCCATTTCAAGGCTGAATCCACTGGTTCTAAATAGGAAATAAAGCCTAAAAGTTAGGCAGCACATTGTTTGTGGGCATATGGCTTCGCAAAAACATAAAATAAGAATTTCTCCATTTTCCTCTCTGCCAACATCATTGTATCTGTCTCCATTGTGTTACACCATATTAGTCACCACCATTCTTTGATTTTCAGTGAAGGAGGTCTTGGGTCATCTGCTGGTGACCCCTCAGATGATTTCATTGCTTTTTAGGCTACATCTACACTGCAAAATATCCATGTTCTGCAATGGGTTTGTAAGATTACTTAAACTGAGAGCCTGATCTGAGTACTGTACAGCTTTCTTACACCTCTATGCCCATGTTTCCTTAGAAACAGGATTCAGACTGAATGAAGAAGTAAAAGAAAAGACAAAATGAGTACTATGTGCTTGGGGCTAACCCCAGCATTAAATCACATGGACAGGCTGTAAGGCAGAACCTGGAAAGGTATTCTGCAGTCACCAGACAGAAGTGGGTATGCCCAAAAAAAAGTGGTTATGACTTTAGATCCCACACTCCTAATTTTGACAATTCGGTGAGGTGGGATTACTCTTGACCATGACATTTCTGTCTTAGCCCTCTCTGTGCCCCCCAATACCATCACGACTGGCAAGAGAGGGTAAGTTGTTTGGCTTTTTGGGAGGACAAAGGGAAAGATGGTTTTCTGTGGTTTTTTTTTTTTAATACAACAGTGAGCTCAAGAGTAAGAAGTTGAAACACATCATCCATTTACACAAGTAAAAGACAAAGCTGTGAACACAGTGGAGTTTTTTGACAAAATGTTACAGAAGTCACAGCCTTGATCACAAAAGCAACAACAGACATAACAGGGTCTTTTATTACAGCTACTCACAGCTAGAACATATTACTCCCTAGCATTCTGCCAACAACATCTAGAAGGTAGTACTGCAATTAAAAACATATATACAGCTTAAATACATTGAAATATTAACTGTCATAAGGAAAAATTGCAATGGTATGATTTAGTATTGTCTTCTTTAACAAGTATCACACAAGTATTTTTAAAAGTCCATGTCTGAAATAACGCTTATGTAATTTTTTTTTTTTTAATTAGTAAGGTTCTCAGCAGCACTACTTAACATGCTTTCCTCTGGAAATGATTTATGCAGCCAGGCTAGTTACACTTTTTTACTAAAAAACCCATGTATATTGTAGAGTACTCTTACCACTAACAGATATGAATATGCAAAATTATTTCAAAGAGCAACAACAGTTTTGGACACCTCAGTCCTAAGTTATGCATCACAGTAGCTCACTGCCAAAAAATTTAAAGCCAAAACCCAGTTTTAACTCAAGCTCAAATACCATCTATGTACCCTAACTTCAAAACACTTCTCCAGAACAACTTCTACACAAGGAAATCAACAAACATTCAGTGACTAGGTAAGGGGATTGAAGCTGTGTTATTTAAAGTCTTGAAATGCTCCTGAAGTTCCTCATCTATTATATAATCATAACACCCTTTTAACATCTAGTAAAAAGTATATCAACTCTTAGAAGTATAAATACCTGTTATTACGGTCTATTCAGGGGAGAAGAGGACAACTACTAGTCCCTCTCCTACCTTTCTGTAACAGCAGTCCATGGACAAACTTCACATTTGTAGACCTTTGCAGGGGATCCAACATAGCTGAGATTTGTAAACCCAGACCAGCTGTGTTCTACAGAAAGGCTCCTTTTCCATACCTACGAGAATGAAAGAGCAATACCTTCCTTTCCCTCAAACAAATAAAAGCATAGCAAGATCACTAATTCTGCTAACCTTTCACATAATCTCCTCCCTCAGCTGTACAGCTGAGCACAATGGTCTACCTTTGCTTTATCAAGCATTTTTGACAATCAGGGCAATACAAGCCCATACATACAATGCAGACCGATATACACACAGCTTCATCCTCTACACCTTTTAATTCTTAGTTAGCTGTAAACTCTTCAAGCAAACCTTACTTTTTTTACCTTTACAACACTTGCAGTAACAGTGCTATGATATTTATCAAGGTCTTCAAGTGATGACTGAATTTAGATACCTCATTACAGCAGTGATCTGTTCATCCCCCAGTGTGGGAGGGTGCTTTTTTTTTTGAGAAACTTCTGCATTCCTTTTCACAGCTTTATTTCTCGCATGAAAAGATTCCCACATAACATGATTATTTACTTTCTCTTAAAAAAAAAAAACAACTAGATAAATAAAAATAACTATGCTCAACTAATTTTCACATTTTTCCTACAAACGTCTATTAACCCTATGCAGTGGCCATTTCAATTATGAAATGTAATAGTAACTCCAACATGGGAGAAAAAAATAATGTTCTTATCTTTGTGACTAAAGAGTTGCCTCCTTTCCCCTAAAGACATCATCCTCTTCTATAAGTGTCTGTAAAGTGCTTTATTATGAGTATCATATCAGCAATCAACACTGGGTTGAATGAGGTCTTGTCTTCTGGGGCTGAATGGTCACACAAACTCACATGCTTTCAGAGTTTCTTGCTTTAAAAAGATATTTAATTGATCAATGAACGCCTTCCCCATACTTCAAAAGGTTAACCTAATCCACAAAATGCAGTGGCAGTATAAAAGAAGCGACTGACTTTTGTAAAGTAACCATTGCCTTTGATCTTATCTGCTACAAATTCAGTTACCCCACATCGCTTCTGGAGAGCCTGTTTTGTGCTTCTGGGAACAGGAACAAGATATCCATGTCAGCATTTCAAGTAGGAGGTGATCTTTGCAACTTGGCTCCCACAAGCATTTGATGCTATTTCAGATTATAAAAAAGTATTAAGGTAAAGGAAAAGTAAATGCTGATTAAAGAATAAAGAGAGTATGTACAAATTTAATATATAATACTTAAAGTTATCTCTTCGTAGTCTGCCATATTTCCAGTACAATTTCTTAAATGGATTTATTATTTTACTGCTATTGCTCGTGCTACATACAGCTCTACATGCATAATGAATTTGTCACAGTAAAAATAAAGCTTTGCAGCATATCATGATATTCTTAGCCTAGATCTATGTATTTACTACAACTTTTAGATCTTTTTCTGCTCTTTTGGTCTTTTAAATGCATTCTAGTTTGCTGAAAAGGCAGTAATTTTATCTACTGTTTGCATTTTCATTTTCTGTTCATTTTGCTACATCTTTACATTAATCAAACAGTGTTGGCAATTCCATGTAATCATGAGGTTCAGCTGCCTTGAAGAGGAGGAGTATAAAAATTTTCACAAAGTCAGTAAATCAGCCAGCAGCATCCAGAACTGGAGAATTAGACATTTCTGAAATTCAAATTCTACAGCTCAAAACATGGGTGCCATCATATTACACATTTTTTGATGTACCCCTCGCCTCTACCAACAGAGTTAACAGAAGCTGAAATAAGTGTTAACTCTAATTAACACCCTATGCATCAAAATCTTTTTGTCTAGGAGGCTGATGCTTACTAGACTCTGACAGTCTAATCTGTCAGAGGATACAATGCAAACCAGTGCAACTCATTAGCTTCATATCACAGTGAAAACAATGACTGGGCAGTAATTCAATGTCACTCTCCATCTTGTGTATTACTATTGACAGTGGCTGTTCTCCCCTGAGCTAGGCTAACTTGCCAAAGGGCAGTGTGAGCAATTTAGGTTTCCAGGAAAGATGTAACGGAGGAAAAATGTATTTATCTGACTTAAGATAAATGTGGCCAAATGAGTGACTCTGAACGTACAATTAGGCATCCAGGGTAAAGTGAATATAAAGAGAATCTCTGTATCCAACAGCTTAATTAGACAAATATGTTACAAAGTACTACATCATATACCAGGTGCAAAGCAATGGCACCAAACAAGTACAGTTTTTTGGGAAGGGAAACAAAGGAAACATGCACGAAATAATTATAATGAACATGTAAAATAAGAAAAAGAAATGTCAGCAATCAGGCCAAATACATACACCTCATAATTCAAGGTACAGTAAGCACATACAAAACCAACACCATGGTATAGGGAGCTTGTATTTCCATGTAAGCTGCATTTAAATAAATAAATAAATCCAAATACAAGAGGATCCCTTCTAGATTTTCTTTTCAGCTATGCCAAGTGACAACACATTTGTAACATGCACAGTTTTCTGGCTGCACTTCCACAGGAATGGGTCAGCCATAAAATAGATCTTTTAACCATCCCACTGTGTTACTTCACCAAGCAGAAAGAAATACCAGCGTACTGTGTGTTCCCCTCTGGACCTGATGCACTATATGTGCACAGTGAGACAGCACAATGATTCCCTAAAGATACAACCATGGCAGATGGACCACAAAGCACTGACTCACACCACTTCTGCAGTTTAATATATCTCTTCCAGATCTCACTAAAAATAAACCTGTACAAAACTCTCTGCACATACTTCTTTCCACGCAGTTCAAAACAATTTATGTGGCACTTGGCCACATCATAAAACCACATCAAAAGCTGGAGCATCCCACCAGGAGAGTGTGAGGTGGTGATCAGTGCCCTGTAGAGAGCAACAGACATTTCAGGGATATCCATGCTTCCTAGCATTCAGTGGAATCCAACGCACATTCCCATGCCTTTTTAGAAATGTCACAATCCCTCAGGCTTGGTGGCTGAAAATACTTATGGGCTACCACAGGATTTCAATACGCTGTCAAAATTTTTTTGATGATTGACAGTCATTCCATGTCCATGCATAGCAGAGAGTGACTGGCAATTCCCAAGTACCAGTCACAAGCTAGGTGATTTATTAACTTTTTTTTTTTTTTTTTGCAGTTGCCAAATTAGTCTTTTTCCTAAATGATAAATGCCATTTTGATATTTCAGAAATTTTTTTGAAGAAAAAAGAAAAATCCTTTTTTCATAAACTCCTCAATTGAATATTTGGAATACATATGGTCACACTTTTTAAAATGACAATTTAATGCTACACACCTACAGCACACAAGCACAAGTCAACAAATTAAGTCTGTACAAAGCATACAAATAAGTGCTCTCTGAAGAGCTTCTAAAGAAGCCTTTAATCAGTTATTCTGCTTTAAGGAGTTAAGTTACTTTTAGAAAAAAAAAAAAATATTATCCTCAATTTTGAGAAAACAAAATTAATTTCTTCCATACAAAGAAGGATTCAAAAATCCCCTCCCATACAAATTGATGGTGTTTTTAGAAGTAATATGTCCTGCCTTAAAGAATTTTCTTTTTCATATTATGCAAACTCCTGTTCAGAACAAACACCAAGGAATATAACCCTCTATGAACATAACCAAGGAAAATTACTTTTGCACTTTTCATAGTCAGTTCTGCCAAAGGCTACAGGACAGACCACAGCAGCACCATACAATTCATAACCATTTCACATTCTCCCAAGTTTTTACTGCAACACAATTCTGCAAACACAGATCATACGTAGGCTTTAACTTTAACTACTGCAGATTTTTAATTATTCACTTTTCTCCTCTTAACTAGTAGCTACATTTCCGCTGAACTTAAGACAAATCCAGCATGGACTTGACATGTTTCAGTGTTCAAGTAACTTTTCTATTATAAACAATATCCAAATCTTACTAAAAATATATGTAAGTATTAGTGCATATTCCTTGTCTATCAGACCTAAGAAGAAAGCAAGCACCTTTGTTGTAACCTACACTTCATAAACTTTGCTAGTGCTCATATGTAACTTTCTTGACTATTTAAGCATTGTTTGGTACATGTAGTAATAGCACCAAACCTTAAATTAATAACTTTTTTCATGTTTCAACCCTTCCCTAAATGTCTTTGGTCTAGATTTGCTTATCCTATGCAGTGAAATACTCCCTTGGAAAATACCCATTTAAAACACAAATTGAATTCATACTTGCAAAACAACAACTTATAAAGAGGTCAGGAAAAGCACTGAAGCTTCTTATTAAAGCAGATGGAATACTTTCTCAAACAAATAAAAATCATAACAAATTAAATAACACTCACTAACTTGGAAAATTTCCCTATAGCTTCATATTCAGAATAAAAAGTTTTTGCTCTAAATCTGCATTTACCATTTTTCCAATCTTACTGCCATGAATTCTCCTTGAAATAGGACATCAGAATTTAGATTGCTTAACTACTGTGACTAGAAGCCAAATGTGACACTTAAAGACTAGTAAAAACTGAACTTGTAAAATTTTTTAGGACAATTCTCAGACTACCTCCATCCTAGCAAATTAAACACCAGCCCAATGTTCCTGGGCAATGGAATTAAATCCCTGCATTCTAGTAAGTTTTTGACAGAGATATCCCTAGCTTGCTTTCAGCCTGCGCCAGCTGCCCCTCTCCCAGACTATTCTCAGACACCGTTCAGGGTGAGCATGGGTCATGTACCATTCCCAACAGAGCTTGGCTGCAGCCCAATCTGGGGAAAAAGACAATTTCAGAGCACGGATGAAGGGTCTTCCATAGCAGCGGGCATCAGTGTCACAGAATTATTCTGATCACACTAATTGACTGGCATTGCTGTAACAACAAGTAACTTTTGCCTCAACTTTTTAATCCAGGTTTCAAAGTACCACAGTGACTGTCCTGAACTCCTTACCTTTAATCCTTGCAAACATCAGTCATGCTGTCTGCTGCATTCTGGAAAAGGAAATGCCTTCCCAAGACAAGTGGGGTACTGTGAGGCCAGGCAACAAAGGGACACAGAGCATATCAGATATATCACAGTTACTCCGAGGCAAATGTCAGATGTGCCTAGAAGCACAGTGTTTGTTAAAAGAAGAGTTAGTTACATCCCATTTCACCACTGAGCATGAGCAGACACACGAGGCATATAATACAAATTGGCTCATGCACTGTAATCTCTCATTTTATCTTAGTCTAGAGCAACTCATCTGTTTTGCAACACCACAGAGAAGTCACAGTCCTTTCAGATGCAGACAGGCAGTGCATAAACCCATGATGCTTGTGAGGCTGGGTATTTATGAACAGCAGAAGTGATCACATGCCCTGTGCCTTACCAGACTACTGCATACAAAACTCTCATACTCTGTTGCAAGTAAGCCAGTGTAATTCCCAATGCACAATTGGCCAACACCATCCTCTCCATGACAGACATGAAAGAGCCATTTCAGCTGTCCTGGGCAACCAGCAGCTGAAACGTTGCTATCCTGAACTAAACATCCAATCCAGCAGTTCAGCCCAAAGCATTTTGAACGTACTGCTGGGCTCTTTAGTGCTGCTACACTAACTCCATTTCTCACCTATCTTTGAAAGTGCAGCAACTGGTCTCCTGGAGTGAGCCCTGATATTCAGCTGGAAGAAAATGTTACCAGACAGCTGGCATCTTGGCAAGATTAACTAGGTTATGCACTTTAATATCATCTATGAAGACACAGCTGTGCCTTCTTAACTTCCACTTACCAAAAAAAAAAAACCAAACAGAGGAGGTAAAAGTCAGCAAAAGAAAATCAAAATCTTGGGAACATTAAACCTATTTTTATTTCTTCTATAATAAATGTGGTTCTAAAAAGAAGGGAAGTTTTAGATGAAAATTCATCATTCATAATTAAACCACAGGAATTTCATGGTCCCGTTGAAATGTTGTTGCTTGGAGACTCAGGTAGAAATTTATTACTGAAGTATGAACTACCAAAAATAGCTCAAGTGATATTTCATTTGGCATAAGGTCACGAAGGCAAAATTCAGAGACATGTGAGGGGAGATTCATAAATTTCAAAGTCACAGGATCCCAAGCTGACCTCACAGCAATGGGCTTTTTGACAGTTAGGAGAAGCTTTAGTAATAATGAGATAAGGACAAGATGTAGAAAAATGCATCATTGGGTGGCAAGCTGATACGTGCTTTTAAAAAATTGCTTTTAACAAAACAAATGGTCAAGAACTGCCAGTAATGAAGTCTAAACAAGACTGTCCAAGACCTTGCAAGAATCTTTTCCATACTTCAACACACACCTGAATCTCATCTATCAAATAAACATCCTGGGCCTATACACAGTAGCCCCTCTCTGAGTACTTAACTAACCACAACCCAACCCATTTGCTGCAGCTCTTGCTGCAGGTACTCCAGGGCTGTTAGAGTACCTCCTACCTTACACTGAGCCATCAGATCACGACAGGCAAGGAAGCCCGTTGGTATCCACAGAGATGGAATAAATGCATCTGTTGTACAACTGAACAACTCAACCTTTGCCCTTTGGAGAAACAGGATGCGGCAAAACAGTGTCGGCTCCCTCCTTTCAGGAACATGTAACGATGTTAGAAATAAGTACCCTATCCAGAGGGAAGTAAAACATTGTATGAGGGGGAGGGAATGAGTGATGTAGCACATACAAATAGATTCAGCAGCAAGATGTTTATCAGGCCCTGCTGAAGGGGAGTCAGTGACAGCACTACTGGAGACTCCTAAGCCTTGACAGTTGTCTTAATATTCCTGGGCACATCTCAAAACACCTGGAGGATCTGAACTGGCTACTGCCCCCAGGCTGGCTCTGCTCAGAGGCTGTGGGGCTGCCCCCTGGGACAGAGTGTCTTCTGGCTTAATTATCACATTGGGCTGCCAGTCCCTTACAGAGCAGCCTGCATTTGCTGCTCCCCCAGTTCGTCAGAGTTGCCATGCTCACAGCCAGATAACACAGTAGAAGGTATTATGGAGAAGGGAAATCACTGATATCTTCCAAATCCTCACTGCTGTTTTATAAAAACCGCTGCAGCTGCCTGCCAGTCTGATTCTGCTGAAATTTATATAGTTTCCTATCACAGATCTCTGTTCTCAACAGAGTGAAGGACCTTATCAGTGCTTTCAGTGAAGACATCTACATCCTCGAATGGCCGTGTCATAACCTCTCTTGGTATTCTTGCTGTTGACATCTCAACATTTTATATGGGTTGCCACTGGAATATGTCAGTGAAATTTCTTTGGCTCTGGTAACTCAGGAAAGTGTTGCCATGCACTGAGTACAGCTCAGTGTTTCATCCTATCCTTTGAATTTTTTATGAATATAAACATCAGTGAACAAAAAGCAATGACGGCTTTAGAGGCACAGATCTGAACCTACACTTTCCTCTCCTGCACACCAATCTATGGCTTCCTCTCTTTTCAGTCTTTTTACTCTCCCATGTTCACCCAGTAACTCAGTTTTAAAAGAAAAATATTATATTCCTACCCAAATACCAAAAAACTGTCATTCTGGGTTGCAGATAATCAAAACTCTTCAAGCTCAAAGAGGCCTAAAATTACATCTAATTCTCAGATACTCAAATCACTGTTATTCTTATGCAAATTCACACAGAATCAGCATTCACTTTTGGATTAGGTTTCCCTGGTTTGTAAACCCAAGAGAATATTCAGGCAGTCTGCTACCTGACCTTCAGCATATGGTGAACCCTCAGCAGAGGACAAGAGCATCCTCTCTGGGAATGCAATCTGTGAGAAGACACAGATACGCTAATACTCCTCACAATTCAGATGCCTAAAGAAGTTGGCAGTGCTAGAAAGCAGCAAACTTGGACCACAGTATGACACATCCCAACGCAGACAGGATTTAGGACTAGATTTTGTCCTTTGTCTTCTATATAGTTTTGTTGCATATGCTCATACTGCTAAACATCACTGAGTTTGCTTTAAGGCTTTAGTACCTCTCAGACTTTATTTCTTGGTTGCACCAGACAAAGGAGCTTTCTGTGCACTGGGTGGTCCAAGGGTATCAAATCACCATAACAACACATTGCAGAGCATTTCTTTCAAGAATCATAGTATTTTCTAAACATTACCTAATTATTTTTCCAACTACCAATATATATGCATGAAGCATGAGCCTCTCCAAGCTCCTAAGAGAGATCTTCCACCCCCCTAGTGTCTTGTTAAAGTCACTTCTCAGAACCTTTTAAGTTGTGCAGTGAAGTTGTTCAATGGCTATCTATTCTCCATCACTGGATTGTTAGGCTGAAGTAATTAAGCACTGCTAATGACAATAATAAAAGCCATTATCTTCAAGCACACATTTGATCTTCCTGTCAAGTCCTCATATAAAGGCAGCATATTTATCTCAGTTCTTCACCTTCCCTCCAAGACTTTACATTCTCCATATTCTCCAAATGTTTTTTCTGAGATCTACACTTCCTGAATTAAATATTTTACTGGTGTTACATTTTAGTCCAATCAGAAATGGGGAAGGGGTAAGGGGCGGGCCCCGACCAAACAATAAAAAACAAGTGGGGCCCCATAGTGCTGGGCTGTGGGGAGCTGGAAACCAGCCCTGCTGTGGCATCACTGGGGGGTTCATTCCCAGGAGGTAGATGTAGGATCCCAGACTGTGGGATGGTGGGGGAGCCCATCAGGGTGGGCTGGGACAGTCAAGCCCATTACCACCCTCAGGGCCCAGACAAAACCAATACTAACAGCAACCATGATGCCAATTTAAACATAAAAATAGCTTTAGCCTTATGTCAAAAGCAAAAGGGGCCTAATGTATGCGATAAAGTGCTCTGCTCGCAGATAAAACCGTTGTCATACTAAAAATATCGGCAGCAACTGACACACAAAAATTCCTGTTTACAAACTCACAGGAAGAACCAGATCACGAAGGATGCCACTCTTCACAAAGCAGCCAACAGTGCCTATCAGGAAACATTCAGCATGGGCAAGACAATCAGGAGAAGAGGAAAATATAAATATGAAGTTACCGAAGTTAATAAAAATGTCATTAAAGCCTTCCAAATCAGAAAGAAATTATACTGCTAATTTTAGAAGGTTAAATCTTGAAATCATGATTCAGCTTTTGTTTTGCTTAGTTGCCTCAAGGTATAATTTAACAAGACACTTATCCAAATGGTTACAGAATGTACTGTCAGTATTTTGGACAATACTATCACTACTATTTAAGAGCAAGGATGACACTCCCTATGTCATTTTCAAGTTTCAGAAAAGTTTTAGAAGATCAATGTGCAGCTACCAAACTGTGCAAAATCTTACTGCAGTTAAGTGTCAAAAGTGATGTTGGATTTCAAGCAGCCAACAGTAGTATCTTTAAATTACTTATATTAAAAATAACCCTGTTTTATAGTTATAAAACAGTAAAGCATAACAGGTAAATCACATAGAAGCAGGAGTAACTGAAATCAAAGCAACATTGCCCAAATACATCTCTCAACAGGATTAAAAAAAAGAAAACATTGGGGTACTAAGGGAAATTTTTGCTTTACAATACACATGCGTAAAACTTTCCCATCCTATACATGTACCATAAACATGGCTCGAAGATGGAGGGAAGTTATAAAGTAATTTTTAAAACAGGAAAGAGAGTGCAGTGTTAATTCCTTTTCACATGAACATTAGGGAGCATAATTTACTTTGGGACCAGGAGGCTAGTATTCTAAAGGTCCAATGCTAACAAGTAAACAGACAGTAAAACATGTGCTACAGAAGCTTGCTATGGCAGAAACTTTTCCCTAGTGAGACAGAAGCCTTAACCAGCCAATGGCAGCAAAAAGCAGAGTAACAAACAAAGCAGGAGACACAGTACCTATCAAAAAGAAAGGAGAATTTTTTTTACAAAATCAGATAATAACACACATGGAGGATCAGAATCAGGGAGGCAGTGAAACTAGACAAGCCACTGCAATGGCTAAGTATCTGAATTAACTCTTTACTGAGAAAGGACCTAGTCTTTAGGACAACAATTTGTTTTTCCTTTCACCACAGCCCTTTTTACAGAAAAATTACCAAGTTCCACCACAGGAAGGAATCTCAAAGAGTAAGTGATGTAGCCTCACAAGAAGCCTCAACACATCCACCTACAAGCATTGCCAACTACCACAAGCTAACTACAAATTCAGAAATAACTTAAGATGTCAAAGAAAAAAACTGCTTACAAAAACTTACACTAAAATACATCACTGTTCTCCAAATTATTTGTAAGAAATAAATGAAGATTGAGAAATTATTGATGTACCTCTGATCAGTTCCAACCCAGAGTAACTGGGAAGCATAAATTAAAACAAAAAGAAACAAACCTAAAAAACTTATGAAAGTACTGAAAATATAATGCCAAATTCCCATAATTTCGGCCATGATAAACCAAATTCCTCCATAATTGTTTGACATCTGAGTTAAAGAAAAACATGGGGTGCGTGTATGGGTATATATATACATATATGTATTAACAAACACATATATATTTACATATGTGTGTAACACACATATAATATATATGTGTGTGTAAATAGAGGGAAATCTGACACATTTCCAAAAGCTTACTAAAACCGACTAGGATACAGTACACAATCATTTTGTAGCCTGAAAAATTACTTACAGAATAATAAATTTTGGCTGCCTTCCAATGAGAAGAGTGGTGTGGTTTTCCAGAAGTCAACAATGCCTTCTACATTTATCACAGATTTGGAAAAGGCAGTAAACAAAAAAAATCGATTTTGTCTGATGATACATATGTGTTCTGATTGGGAGAACTCCAAAATTTTAATACTCATACACTAACTTACTGAAACTAGAAAGATTATCAGACAACAGTAAGATACAAAATATAATTTAAACAAAAAGTTAAAAAATACTGGTATGAAAAATAAGAAGACAACCATCTCTGAACTACCAAGACCATCAGTGGAAAACTGCCTGCTAACTGCCCAAAGATCAATAAATCTTATACCTGGTACTAAAGAACTATCTAAAAGGAAAAAAAATCAAAGAGAATTCTTAAATACATATCAAAGACATACTACTTAAAACAGTAATGCAGCAAAAGTACTACATACAATCACACATCACACAGAACATCAGTAGTAAGAGCACTGAAGTGCATGTACAGCCATTAAATGCTTTAATACTATGGCACAGAAACAACTTACAAGTATAAAGAGGTTGTAGAAGCTAAGATTTTTTAATAACGAAATAGAGAACTAAGAGCATTTTAGCTGAAATACTAAAAAACCAATATGAAAATACCAAAAATGTTAATTAGTCTCCCTTTTGCATATTTGCTAGACTGACAAAGTCAAATTGCAAGCAGGCTCCATTATTTCATACAGCACCTAAGCCATTTGTCAACACTAACTCCTAGTCTTGGAGATAAATAGTGTGAGAATCTATTTACTAAGAAGGAAAAAAAGCAAACAAATCAACTTAAAATTATTTATCAGTCAAGTCATTAAGCCATTACACGGAAAACACATCTTTGGAGTTTCAAATGCAGTTAAGATATAGAAAACATCTTGGTGCATTTCATAATTAACTTGGTTACACACAACAGGGAGGTGCACTGCTTTCACTGGCAGTGCAAAACCAGACCGACTCTCTCATCCTGAACAGCAGTGCTCACACACCCAGGTGCAAGTCAGAATACTGAAACCAACAGCAAAAGAAATACAGTCATTTCAGGCTAAGTGACCATGTCTGTCCCCTTGGTGGTGTTCCCTCTCTCTGTACTTTCCCTGAGGGGCAGTAAACTCTGCTTGAAATTTTCTCACAGTAGGACACCAGCACGTCATTACACAACCTGATACTCAAGTCCCAGTCAGCCTTTATCCTGATTCTAGGAACTCAAGTTCACAGGAGGAACCAGCATACAGGCACATAGCCTGAGAAATCTCATTCCACACTCATATAGTTCTTACATTTGATTAGGACAAGGAAAAGCTTACAGATTTCTCTACAGCTTCAACCACAGTTCAGAGAGTGAAGCCCACACTGCTTTCTAGGACCAGAGCAAGTGCTCCAGGGTGCTCTCTGTGACAGTGGCAGGTAGGAGGAGAATGGAATAAAGGTCTTCTCTTTTTCCACCATGGGAGGGAAGAACCAGCCTGAAGAGAAAGTACAATCCACTCCTCTGCAAAGTTGGTATTGGAGAGCGCAAGTGTGTCCCACAAGAAGCCTCTCAATGCAAGTCCATCTTCTGCACGCACTTTGTAGGTGCAGGCCCACAAGGAATCCAACAGCTAAAATTTAACTTCCAAGTGATGAAGGAAGGAAGAAAGGGGAACCAAGACTAGAGTAACAGAATCACATCAGGTCTTAGAGATGCTAGGAACAAAGTCTCTCTAAAAAAGATAAAAGCTTCTCCCAACTTTCAATGAAGAAGTATTGCCAAAAAGGCAACTGACCAAAGATCAAAAGTGAGTAGGTTTAAAGTGTATTGATTGAGGAAACACACAAAAAAAAATCCAACATCCAGCACAAACTATATAAAGATCTGTCAACATTTTAGTCATACATCCAGATCTCCAACAGAAGATTCACAATGTTGGCCACTGAAATGGCTACAAAAATCTAGGCACAAAATTCAAAGTACATTTCAAGCTGAGAATAAAAATTATTCCCCATTTGCTATTGTTATTTAATCAAATCCTTACATTTGTTATTAAATTGCGAATTATTGCAGAGACACACAATCTCAGAGCATAAACTTAATTTTTTAAATTCTCTTGTGGTTCCCAAAGCAAAGAAATGCTTCAGCATGACAGTCAAAATACCAAGGCATAAACATGTATTGTTTCTACAACACTAATGTAATCTTTATAAATTAGATTATAACTTAGATTATAATCGTTTTGATGCTGCTCAGTCCTACTGTACACCCACTTTAAACAGCATATTGGATGGCTGGACTCAGAGTAATCTAAGATCTGAAGGAAATGCATATCCGTGAGAAAGCAAAAATAAATGTACAATTTAAGTAGAAACACACAATGCTTACAAGAATCAATGTGATTTCATTTAATACAATTTGCAACAGCAGAAAACGAGAATTTGGGTTGATATTCTCAGAGGCAGCCTAGATCTGGCCTCACAAGAAGTATATGGACTTCATTAACAAGGGCTCTATTTTAAAATCTTGAAACAGAACAATGCAAAAGTATCCTGTTGAGCATGGGAAAATTACAAGGTAATTTCATCAAGGGACCTAATCAACTTTGGCTTTCTTCCTGTAGCTCGTGTGTGTCTGTTCTTCTCTCCTTTAAAGAGATACCGAGCCAAATGCTGCTTTAACTCTAGTGTAAACTGGAGACAGACAAAAATTTCCTACAAAGAAAAAAAAAAACCTACCCCAAATGACAACAAATGTTTCTCAGCAACTGTTTTGTTAAATACTGAACGAAGAGGGCCTGAGAAAGAATATAAAGAAATAAAGCCTGAGAAAGAAGTCTGTTCAAAAATACAAAGAAAATTTCTGTATGTTTGAAATATAAGGTTTTTTTATTCAGAAATCAACCTTCTTTCTAAAAATTACAATTAATTTTTCTCCGGAGAAGTTTTCATATTTAACACTTTTCAAAAAATGAATTTTAAATGCAGAATTAATCTGTAATATGTGGTATTATGAAAAGGTTTCCAGCATTGGGTTATGATCTGAACAATGTATAGTCACTTGGGAGAGAATTTTCAAGGCACAAACAGCAGTGAAGCATCTGATTGCTATTAGAAGTCACTGAGACTAGTAATCACATTGCTGCATGTGCTTTTGAAAACATCCTAGTCTGAAACCAGAACTACCTTAGCAACAATACCTCATTTCCCAAAGTCATACAAGACAACAGAGCAGTGGCTTCTCCAGACAAATGCTCTAGTCATTTCCTAATTTCTAGGATGTAATGTAAACCCTTTATCTCTAGATTAAAAATTTATCTAAAGACAAAGTAATTTAAGGCATTAAATATTTACAAACATCAGTAGCTAAGTTCCTGACCCACACTAAACTTAACAGAGGTTTTGTTTGAATAAAAAGCACTGCATTGCAATTGCCATTTCTATTTCAAAAAAGCTCTTTTGCTAAATCGCTCAGAATGCTTTATTATTATTATTACTGCAAAATGTCTGTCCAAATGATCACACTCATTTCCTAATGCTACTTCTACCGTGCCTAAGAGACCTTGTCACATGAGGAACACTCAGAGGGTAATCTGATCAGGCAGAAGCAAAGTCTACAGGCAGACTTTGACAGGATATTCATTTCAGTACCCAGCAAGAAACTTTCCAGTACTAGTCTGTTCACGTATAGACTCATCTGCAAATTGCCCAAAACATGCCTCTGAAAGCTGTATATATAGGGTCACACTTTTACCCATTTTGTGAACTAAAACACACACATATCTCTCTAATCCCAGTATAGAAGAGCTCTACTAATTTTAGATCCACGTGGTGCAAAGTGTCATAGCTGTCAGATAGCTGGATACCTGAACCTCAGGCCAAACTAATTTAGTTTTCCAACATGATTAAGCTATGAACCCCATTTAACTGCTGATCTATATTTATATGCATTGCAGAACAGATCATTAAATCCTGTGATTTCTCATTAACTATGAAACTGAACAATGAAGATCTGTTTAAAAGCAAACAAAAAGTTCAAAAGGGACATGTGGCTATAATCAAGCTCATGATTTTGGCCTATGCCACTGGAAAGCCCATCAGAGGCCTAATCCTCCTTGTCTTGTAACAGAAATAGTTACACTAATTGTGTGATTGCAATGTGCAGAATTTAACCCTTAACCCTTATTTACCTAGAATCTTCATCCTTTCACAGATTTACTGGCAACTATTGTCATCTTGTACAAAATCCAAAGAATTGATAGACAAATGCTTGACAACAAAATGACGTACTCACCAGGTATTGTAAAATTAAAACTGGAAACATACTGACTTGCTTTTAATGCAGCTACAGGCAAACTGGAACACCCTAAAGGAGGGCCGATTTCAGCCAGGAATGTGTCTTATCGAAGGCTGAGCTATTACTTGAGCCCCGGTCTTGGGAAGAGGCTTGCATGGGTGGGTTTCTAAAGCCAGTCTTACTCCTCAAAAGCACCAGAGTCTGCCTACACAGATCAACTTGTAAGATCTGGCTATTAACATGCCCTTCAGGATTTGACCAGTGGACTGAAGTGTCTTTGTAAGCATTGTTTCACCTGTTTGAAAGCTGGGTTGACTGGAAGCATTCAGAACATGAATATTTTCACCCACTACAGAAAATCAAGGCTTTGTTAAATTAAACGGCTTTAATGATGTTTTACAGGAAACATTTCAGGCATGCAGCAATAAGCTGCATTCATATTTGACCTTTACAAAACTTTATTCTTTTAACCCTGAACTTATAAAATACTTGCACTTAAAAGCATGTGAATAGGCCCATTTTTGTTTTACAATGCATTAATTCCAAGTACATGTTGAAATGGTGGAATAAATTCCTCAGATCAGGCATGTTCTAAATAGCATAGAGGGGAAAAAATAATGCATAATCTGGTTTTCAAGCACAGTATCACTACAAATAACCCATCTAGATTACAGCTAACAATTGCAAAGACCTCAATCAAAAATATAAACTGAGCCAAAAAAATCTTTTTAACACAATAATGACTGAAGTTCATTTTCTTCCCCCCTCCCCCAACCTTCACCACCTCTTGCTTTTCATCTGACAAAAAGAATTATGGAATATTCCTGAGAGCTCTATTTAAAGATGTTGCTGACTCAGTGGGAATTGGGAAGTACCAGAAAAGCAACAAAGCAGACCTCTGATCTCTGCTTTAATTCACCTACCAAAGATATTTGAATTGATAGCTAAATTCTGTCTGACTTAGTCAATCCAACAGGTATCCGTTAAAACCACTGAGAAGCAACTGTAGTTTATGTGTATCAAACTCAGCTTCAGAAACTGCTGCCCACATCTTGAAGCCTTTATGCAGATAAACCTCACTGAATTGGCCAACATTCAGGTTATTGTTATTTTATCCCAAGACTTCTTCGACTTTGGTCAAGTCAAGAGCTCATACAAGTCAAATCAGCAAGATCTGGTTCTTATTTAGGATGAAACGCACCCAACAAGATATCCCATCTCCAAGCACTTCAAAACTTAAAACTTTCTGCTTAAATAAAGATGATGTTGAAACAGAGTAAGACTGCAGATATTATATTTTTATGTGGCCCAAGTTGTCCATTAATTTTGGCTGACTTCAGGCAGCACAAGAGCTATTATGTTTCCATCCCTAATAGAAGACATTTTACGTTGGCTAGAATCCTTTCTTCCCAGGAGGCTAACCTGCTGTAGGAAATGTATTAGGAACATGGGAAAGAGTGTCTTGTTGCTGAAGATTTGCACAGTGGCAAAGAGAGGATTAGGTGACATGCAGCTGGATAATCCACACGTGCCCTCCACTAATCAGCAAAAATGATATTCCTGTTTGAAAAAAAAAAGCAAAAAAACAAAAAACAACACACAACCAACGTGATTAGTTCCAAGGCTAGTTACTACCAGCAACTGAAAGAAGTCAAAGAAAAAAGAAAACCATCCATGCTGGAAATTCCTTGCAAAATTAACACATACCTTTTGTTATGGCAAAGGAAAAAAATGAAAGTAAATCACGATTTTCTGTGTTTAAAATGAGAAGCCCTGAAGCACCAGATCCAAATAGTTCACAGTCGAGAGCCCACAGAGCAAGATATCTGCTGACTGAAAATTCAGGTCCCTAACTTAAAAGCATAAATGAAGAAATTTAGAAATTCACAGATTCCAAACCCAGGAGCACCTGTCAGGGCCCCTTCTGTCTTTTGCTGTAGGAAGTCATCTCTGAAGAAGACTATCTCTGGACTAAGTCTGATACTGAACACATATAAGAGCCTCCAAATTCCTAAAATGCAGCAGCAGTTCATTTTTAGATGTACAAAAACCATTCTGTGCAAATGCTCCCTTTCTGAATTCAGCTCAAAGGAGCTGCATGACAGGCATCTATTGTTTTTTATCTTAATTCAAAAACTGTACCCAAACAATGTCAGAACAGCTTTACTTGACACTGCCATCAATCAATCATTAGAACAAACTATATTGCTTCTGAACCCTACCCAGGCAACAAAATGCATCAGATGACCCGCTAGCTCTCGTCCATCTCCAGCGTCATTGTTCTCAGAATACAGAACCACAGCTGTTTGCTGTGCTTCAGCTGAATGTGTAGTATCACAGATCTTTTTAAAGCAAGAGAGCAACGCCAATAGTGAAAAACAGTGTACCCAAGTTTAAACAATCCAACCCAAGTCTTGCTATACCCAGTCCCAGATTTGCCCCTCCTTCCTACAGAGACAGGGGCTATGCAGTGAGCCCAAAGTATCCAAAGGAAGCCCTAATCAGGCACCTGATCCAAACAAAACATTCGGTGATACCTTTCCTATCATTAACAACAATTTAGTGATGTCCCTGAACCGCAAGGCTGTGTTTTTCATGGGCAGTCACGTCAAGCTTAATTTCCTAATAGATCTGTTTCCTACAGATGTAGATATATAAATCTACAGCTTTAAAAGGTCTGCATGGCCCAGATAACCCTGTATACTTTAAACTTTTAGAGCTTACATGATTCTAAGAATATTATTCAATACTTGCGATTAACTCAACATTTAACTCCATGAATTAGCTCTTCTTCAGATACCACAAGCACACGTTCATTAAAATATGTGCCCATATCAAAAATTATGTCAAAGGAGACAACTTAGTTACGTAATTGTTCAAAATCTTGCAGCAAAAGAAGATTGTTCCAATTGCTATTCAAATAAATGTTTACTACCTCAACCGAAAAATATATTAAGAAGTTTTATTGACATTTCAGAGGAATGAAAACAATTTCAGAGGGATGATATATATGTTGATTGCTAGTGTTTTACTTCAGATTTAGAGCAGAGGAAATCCAATTAAAGTACTGCATTTACAGCTTAAAATGGTGATCTTAAAATATTTAATGCTCAAATAATGATGGTTTGGAACAGTACATTGAATAGAGGTGGCATTTCATGTTTTAACAATTAAATGTATATGAAATACTACTGGACATTTTCTTACTTATCAAGAAGGCTGCAGCTAACAATTTTATTAATTTTGTTCTCAGGCAATGCTGAGATAGTTATTCTTGCTGCTTTGTAAATTAAGTTCTTTACAACCTTCTAGAGTCAAATACAGTTTGAGGTAAAATCGAACTTTAAGTTATATTAATATATTCCTATTCAGTCACAAACAAGATAAGTAGTTTATCTGAAGTGTTTAACATATGTCACTAGATGTTTTATTGCCATTCTCACAATAAAGGCTTTTCCTTTGAATGCTTCAAGGTGCTAACAATAAAGAAGCTTTTTTTTTCCCCTGAATAAGTATCTTGATTCAACAGGATTTCTAAATCAGAGATAATACAACTTCTTTTCTCCACCAAAATGCTTCAGAAATACAGTCAAATATTTACTACATGAATTAATTATAAATAAATAAATAAATTTTAAAAACCGACAACCAGCAACTGAGCGGACCAGGAATCAGAAAATAACACTCTCTTCTTCCATATCAAACAGCGCTTCTGTGCTATCTCAGATTTAGCAAACAGTTGCCTAATTATTTACTGTCATACGATAAGCAGACAGAATTTCAAGACACACAAA
Organism: Empidonax traillii; assembly: GCF_003031625.1. Lineage (NCBI taxonomy): Eukaryota > Metazoa > Chordata > Aves > Passeriformes > Tyrannidae > Empidonax > Empidonax traillii. The sequence goes on along the minus strand of NW_020955436.1, from coordinate 307,229 downwards.
TATCCTGCCTTCAACTGTTAAAGCAACAAGGTACTTAGTATTACAACGTCTTCAAGATTTCAGCCTACTTTGGCTGCAGAAAAGGATGAAAAGTAAAATTTCACTTTTCTACATTTAAAAAGGGCAGCTTTTCTCTTCCTAAATCAACATCTTCATGATGCAGCATCATACAATCCCAAGCCTTCCAAGACAGGCAATGAATTTTGTACAGCTGACTCTGCTAGTTACAGTACTCAACAGCTGGGCCATAGATAATCTGGCACCCTGATAATGCCCTAGATGAGTCTGAAAGTGTTCTGCAGACTGTAAAAAGGGGAAAAAAAAAAAAAGAAAGAAGAACTATCAGCATTACACTTATAGATTGGAGCTCATTTTATAAAGTCAAAATGATTTGCATTTGACAAAGAAAGTTACTAAAGGAGATGTTAACAAAAATGAGAAATTAGGAGAAATGGCACTCCCTCTTCAAAGCCTATATTGTAGCAATTCTTTTCTGATTAGATCAGCTCCCATGGCAAGTCATCAGCACAACAATCACTGTAGTGAAGTCATACTACTGGGACTCAAATGGGAAATCATGACTGGCTTGGAAACACATTTTAAAAAATAATGTGTTTTCCAGGTTTCAAATGTATCTTAATTAAAACAAGTCCAAATCTTTACCTCTGTTCCAAATGGCTGAATAAAGTATACCTTGAGTAGCAACACACAGCATACCAATATACTAAATACGACACTGAAAACTAAGACAACAGAAACAGATCTTTCCGAGTAATTTCAGGATTTGGCTGTCCTGGAAAATAGCGTGTGAATGGACTCAGTGTTACCTCCACAATATTATATACTCAAATACTTTCAGAATGTGCTTATTTCTTATAGATATGCAAATTAGGTTTTGGAGTTTAATTAAAATCCTTCTGTTCCCTAACACGTGAAAACTAAATCTTTCAGCCCTTTTCCTGATAAAGCTCCCTTTGAAATCAGGGAAATGAGGCTTAATCTCCTTCCCAGGTTTTTAAGCAAGTAGACAAACTTGTATGAACTTTACTAAACCCGATTCTAGCAAGAAATCAAAGGTAATCCAAAGCATAATAGCAGTGCTTTGGGTTAGAATTAGAACAGAAAAACAAAGTTTTTTCAGTGTTTATTTACAAAATAAACAGTCCATTAGCTCTAAAATCTCCAAAAATCAGTTCAGCCACATATAAATTGATAACTTAAAAAATAGGGGAGAATGGAATAAAGATGTTCTTTTGAAGATGATGGTAATCAACAAATGGTAATTATTTCTCTCAACTAAAATGTACTAATGCATTTCAGTACAGAAACAGTGCACATGCTCCATAGCTGCACTGACACAAGGGGCAACAGACACAAAGGAGTCATTAGTCAATACTGTTAATGACACATGAAATTGCAAGTGATATCGGTATAAAGTAGACTCAGACCTGGCAAGTTCTCATAGTCAAAATAACCATTTGTTATTTTGATTATTTTTCAAAATATTACCACTAGCAACCTAGAATAAATAAAATCAGTTATCAGTATCTTCAAATCAAGCTGTCTTAAACTATGCCACTCCCATTCCCATCAGTGGAAATCATTTAACAAAAATCTTCAGAACTGACTGGAAACATGCAGCTGAAAAAAATCAGATATGAAACCTAACCTATCTCATTCTCTAACATTAAAATAGGACTCAGCACTGCAAATATCAGCATATGCTGTGACACGCTGTAAAGACTATTTCAAGGATGAAGGTTCAATCTAAACAGTTGACTCCATCCCTTTTGCACTTGGATTAAAATCAGTCCTGTAATACTTTCTATAAGCTTTTTCAGATTTAATACTAGCAAATGTATTGAAAAACAGCAATGAATCATCCAAACCACTCCTTCCATTCTGATGCATTTAATAAATCAATGTAATTTATATTTCAAGCAAGATGAATTTATCTGTATCACTGCCACAATAAACGTGTTTTTTTCCCTATTTTTCTGTATTTGATGAGAAAACTCAGGTGCTACAGGAACTAAGCTCATTCTTTCCCCGACCACCAAAAAAATGTAAATAAATAAATAAATAAATAAAAAGGTAAAAATAAACCGAAGCTTTAAATACGACTGCACATCGAGACGCAAACCCCTATGCCCGCACTGCACTTGAAAAACAGACTTTTAAACACACGAGAGAGTGTGTCACCCACTAGCGAGGTGACACGGTATTTCGATTTATCGCAGAAGCCGCCCACGTCCGCCGCCCCCTAGATCAACCCAACGCGGGGCCACCAATGTGGGGACATATCGCCAGCGCCGGAGCCTCCTGAGTCCGCAGCCGCCACACCCGGCGGGGCGAGCTGCCACCCGGGCGGCTGCGGTGGCACGGGGAGCGCTGCCCTACCTTTGTATCTCTCCAAGACATCTTCGTAGGCTTGCAGGTACTCCTGCTCCTCGGCATAGAAGTACGCGCCGGGGGAGAGGTAGCCAGCCATGGCCGGCAGCTAGCCCAGCCCAGCCCAGCCCAGCCCAGCCCTGCCGCCCGCCTGTGCGGCTCCGGACGGCCCGGTAGCCCCAGGGACGGCACAAGAAAAACCCCGGCGGCAGCGAGAGGGAGGCGGGCGGGGGGCGGCGCTGCCAACCCGGCCGAGGAAACGCCCCCCGGCCGCTCCGGTTTCGGTGGCCGCCCCTCTCTGCGCTCCGAGAGGCCGCCTCAGCCGCAGACCTCGGCTCCAGCCCCATCGCCGAGGCACCGCCTTCGGGGCCAGCGAGCTCTCGCCACCTCCCACCCGCCCCCCGTGCTTTTGCCCCGGCCTCCCGCGGGACGAGAAGGGCGGCGGCCGCCGGAGCTGGGGCGCGGCACCCGAGGCACTGAGGGGGCCGGCGGGGACACTGTCACCCTGCGGCGCTGGCGCTGAGGGGCCGCAGCGCGACGGACACCGCCGGGGACTCGCGGGCAGGGACTGAGCAGGAGCCCCGGCGCCTGCAATCAGGCGAGGCAGGAACCCCCGCTATCCTGGCGGAGTCGGGGGATCGGCCGGGTCGCAGGTGCCACCGCCGCTCCCCCGCCCCCGGCCGCGCCCCCGGCGCCCCCCGGCCCTGACCCCGCCCCGGAGCGGTCCCTGGGCCCGGCCCGCCGGGTCCCCCGCCCTGCGCACCCTGCCCGCTGGGCTGGGCTGGACCGGCTTCGCAGCTTCCCCCCCCACCCACTCGTGGCTGCATCCTGCGGCTGGGGGGAGCCTGGCTGCGCAGCGCGCCCGCTGTCCCCGCTAACAGCGCCGCTAAGATGGGTTGCCCTGGGAAATGGTGTCCCGAGAAGGGACCCACGGAGGCGCACACAAAAGGGGGGTGGCTGGGGGGAACAACAGCGGTGTTCCCGGGGAGCACCGGCGCCCGCCGCATCTTTCTGGGATTCATTTACAGGCATTTTCCAGCTCTCGCCAGGGAGAAGCGGACCTCCGCCCTATTTTCGACAACATTTGTCGCCAGGCCGTGGACCGGCGCCCGCCGGCATCTCCGACACACCGGTCTGGTCCCGGTTTCCCCTGGGCGCAGCCTCGGCCCCAAGCGGACAAAGACCGGCGCCTGGTCCCCCGACCGCCAGAAGCATCATCGGCCGCCGCCGGCGCGGCCTCTCCGCCCTGCGGGCGGTCCAGCGCCGCTTCTCCGCAGGGCGGCCCGGTGATCCCTCGGCCTTACGGGCCGGAGGAAGCACCGGCACCAGCTGAGCCGACCCCCTCTGCGGTTGCAGCCCCCGGCCACTGATGTGTTTTCGCATGAAAGTTTAATGGGAGCACCTGCGCGTGTTTCGGCTCGCCCTCTACACGCATCAGTTCACCCAGCCGGAAAACGCGGCCAAAGAGCTTAGTCACCGCCCGGCGGGGCCGCGCTCTGAAAGGAAAGGGACGGGGGTCCCTCTGCCCCCCGGCCGCCCCCTTGCCCGTCCGCCCCCGGCCGCGCCTTACCGGCGATGCGCAGCACGGCCCGCTCGGCGGGGTCCAGCACGGAGCCGCCCTGAATCTTCCGCTTGGACCGCTCGTGTTTGGGCAGGTTCCAGGGCAGCGTGTCCCCCGGCGCCGGCGACACTGTCCCCGACCTCTGGCTGAAGTCCTCCTCATCGGAGAAATCGGCGGAGGACGACATGGAGCATCGGTAGGACGCGTTGCCGGAGCTCTGCACGGGGAGACAGACAGACAGGGTGCGTGGGGAGCGGCTCGGGACCGGGGCCTCAGGTGGCGAACACCCGCCCCGCGTGGCGTGGAAAAGCATCTCACGGGAAAAGGAGGATAGGGGAGAGGTACGCCGCTCACCATTGCCGTGAATTTAGGGGGGAAAAGGGGTGCGTGTGCGGAGTGCCGAGGGAGATCCTCCAAAAAATATCCGGTCTTTAGCGGGAGTGCATTTGGAGGGATGTCTGGGGAGAGCCGTGGCCTGCGGCTGGGCAACCAGCTCGCAAATGAGCCTCCCACTTCCCCAACAATAAACCCAGCAGCAACAACAGCCGAAAAAAAAAAAAAATCCAACAACCTTCCCGGCTACAGATCGATGGCGTTTGGCTCCCCCGCCAGGACAAGGGGAAGATTTGCCATCACCGAGTTGCTGGTGAAATCGTTGATGTAAATCCGCCCCCGGGGCAGCCCCAAGCCGGGCTCTTTGTTACCGGCCCGGGCCCCGCAGGGCCCCTCTAGCCCCGCGTTGCCGGGGGCAGCCCAGCTAGCGGGGACATGGGCAAAGAGAGAAGGAAGGAAGGAATACTGTTTCTCAGAGCAACCCCTTTGGGCAGCAGGGCACAATGGGGGGCCTTCGGTTACACTTTGCAAAGGTGGCTTCGGCTAACAAACGACTAATCTCGGCGTGTAGATTGTATCCACCTTCAGGCTTCCCAGATACCCATAAAAAGAGCTCTTCCAGAAACGTAAATAAACACTGATGCAGCGCAGGGAGAGGGCTGCTGCCATTTCTGGCTTCCCTGTTTACAGTGAAGTGGAAAACAGATGTCTGAAATACAGCATTTCAACACCATATTGAAATTTAGGGTGCATTATAATACACAGGTTATCAGGATGCAATGGAGGGCAAGGTGCTATTTCTTTTCTGCTGCATTTTCTGATTGGAGAGACTTGTGGTTTCTACAGGGCATCTGCCATCTATGTCCTGAGGACCTCGCTGCCACCGTCCAACCTCTCTTGGCCCCGGCAGACAAACCTTAGGATTAAAGGGTGGGCTCAGTTCCGCGCACACTGTGTCTCACCTAAAAAATCCAATGCGCAGGCTGGAAGGTGTAAAGACCTTCCCCGGATCTTCGTTCGCGAAGACTGGCCAACATACAAGAAAACTACAGAGTTGATTTGTGATTCCTGTGGGATCTACTGTGACAGTCTTTAAAAAGTGCAACCTGATGCTGGTCCAATTATCATGTTCATTTTTTTGGTGTATGCTCTTCTCAACTTGGAGAGGTGTAGTAAAATCATAGAATCACAGAATAGTTTGAGTTGGAAAGGACCTTTAAAAACCATCTAATTACAACCTCCCTGCTATAGGCAGGACACCTTCCAAGTTGCTCAAAGCTCCATCCAATCTGGCCTTGAGCACTTCCACAGCTTTTCTGGGCAACCTGTTCCAGTGCCTCACTGATTTCATAATGAAGAATTAATTCCTTATATCTAAATCTATCCACTTTCAGTTTAAAGCCAGCATATTTTGTTATGGACAGACAGCCTCATTCAGACATTCTAAATTCCAAATTTTTTGATACTGAGATAGCTAATATTTTAGACTTGTCCTGTAGTATTTTTTATGTTAGTTATTTAGGAGCTTAAATGGTACCTTTACGTACAGAAAAAAATTGTATGGTGACTGAGATTTGATAAAATTTATTGTTGCTGTCTGAACCTTTTTATTGTCAGTTATCGTAGGGGGTATTTTACCCATTTTAAAACTCAGAACCTGCAAAATGTAGAGGAATAACATGATGCACTCTGTGCTATGCATAGGGGTGCCAATTATATACAGTTAAATAGACTGCTATAGTAAGAGGGTATCTCTTATTAGTAGTTTTCCCTTCTTCACCTCTATCCCAATCCTCTTTTCTCCTTCTGCAATACTTCTCAGTGAAGTTCTAAAGGGGAGAGTTGAGAGGGAGGGCATGAATACCAGAAAAAAAAACAGTTAACTGAATTCTTGTTCACTGTATTGTGCTATGGAGAGAGCAAGAGGTAACTGCAGAGAAACAGAAATATGAGGTGTCTGATACCACCTCTGATTGCCTTCATAATTAGTTTAACTGCAGAGACTATTTTTCTGTCAATTTGTATAATAAGTTAAAACTGTAGGATCCCATAAAGCATGACAGTCACATACAGGTGTCTTCCCGATGGAAGCTGGAAGTGTTTAGCTTGCTGTAAGGTATAAAGGGCACTTTGCTGTACCAGGTGTGGCCACCGGGGCCTCTGATGTGCTTAGTCAGAGATTAAATTCCTTGTGGCCTGTCCTTAGCTCCAAATTTTCCCTAGAAAAGAAAGTGTTGCCTTTAATCCCAGCTCTGAACATCCTGCTTCAGGCCTGCACCTTCTTTTGGCTGCTCAGCAACCCTCAATATCTTTGGATTACAGAGACCCATGGAGACAGGTTTTTGCCTTTCAACTTCTTCACCTTCTTAATTTCTATCTTATAATATGAGAGTTAAAAAGAGTCCAGACAAGGTTTTGTGAGGATGCTATAGCAATAGTTTGTTAGTATTTATGTAGCAACTTGGAATATGCAAGGACGAAGTATAATAGCAGTTCTTATTGAAGATTTCAGAAAAGATCTTTCAACTCACAGATTTGTCGTTGAAAGTAAGCTGTAAATTTCATCCAGTAGGATTTTTTTTTCTCAAAAGAGGCCTTCACAGCCCATTCTTACTTATAATAACACCTCCTTATACTTAGAAGCCAAAAGCATTGTTGAGTGGTTGTTCCATATGCACCATTGCTCTACTGAGGTGTCAGTTTTAGGGAAAAGGAGTCTGTCCTTCTAGTCAGCTCTGCTCCAATAAGCTGTGTGAGAAGACCCCACTCACACAGTTATGAGCATTCAAACTGAAGAGGCAACGGTAGAGCAGTCTGTGTGTATTACAACTAGCTTTTAAGTTGTCCTACCTTACTTAATGCATGAATTAACAAAATGAATGAATTAATCCCACTTTAGCTTCTAACTTTTCAAGAATCATTTTGTTTCCTTTTCAGAACAAAGTAGGAAGCTCAGAAAGGAGTTTGTCATAACAGCAAAATCTAGCAAACTCATATCTAAGAAATGTTAACTTCTAACTTAATTAGTTTACTTTCTTATTCAGTGTGGAGGTACCTCTGAGTAATGTGTACACAGAGCTATTGAGCACGTAAGCATTTTTAAAAATCTCTCTCATCTATTCCAAAGATATTTATAATGAGCTAAACAACTTTGCTTGAGTACATTAATAGCTTTGTTAAGAAGCTCCCCTTTTGTTGTTCACAACACGTGTACCACCCATCCCACTAGATTGTTTGTTTCTAACAGACATATTTTTCATGATATAGCTGTAAGTCCCAAATAAGGATTCAATTATTACAGCAACATATTAAGCACTTTAAAAACAGGAAATGAAGCAGAACATCTGTTCTGAAAAGGGTCCCTGGCCAATTAGGTCAGCATGTGGGGGAAAAAAAAGGTTATGTTCTGTTAAAATATGTAAGGCACTTCTGTTATTTCTGCATAAAGCACATTGCTGTATGCAAGTGAAAAATGTGACTGTTAATAACACAAAACAATTTTGGGGGGCTATGTGAGTCAAGTGTCTTTTATATCTGCTAAAATATTGCTCCTCCTTACTTAGACTACTCTGGGACTTAGCAAGGGTCAGGGCTTGACCATTCTTAGCTTCAAGGCCTGTAAGGTCACAGCCCAGATGCTCTAGCTGCTTATTCTGCGCCTCCGATTATGCACTCTTCCTGCTCATTAGCCTGGAGACCTCTCGGCAGCCTCTCCGGCTGATGCTCAGGAGCGGCTGCCTTTGCAGTGCGGTTGTGCATCCGGCAGCGGGGGCGCGGGATCCCCGTGGTCTCAGAGGAGCAGCCCTGAGCGGAGTTCGGCAGCATCCAAAGCCCGGGATGGCCCGTGATGCACCGTTCGCTGCCGGTGCCGCGGGGGGGTGCACAGCGCACACGGAGTCCCCGCCGCCGCGTCCCGGGAGGCAGAGAGCTACACAGAACTGACGTGCAGAGCCAAACCCCCTTCTGCCAGTGCCTACTGGCTTCTCTGTAATCAGGTGATTTGCAGCAGCCGCCTGAGAGTCAGCCTTGCTGCTGCTATAAAAGTGAGTTGGTTTCCAGTAACGGGGATGATTTCAAAGAAGTATTTAGCACACTTCTTGTAAGCGGGATTTGGCCAAGTACCAAGGCACGCTTTCCCTTGAGAAGGGAAAGGAGTGCTGTTTGTCATAGGTGAGGCACTGCAGAAGATCAGGTGGAAGCTAGCTGGAAGATGGTGTAGCTGGGAAATGGTATACAGTAATGCACACCACCAGAGATCAGGTAAGCCACCTGTGAATAGGACCTGATAGGGTCAAGAACACTGATGGCCTGTGCACTGTCATTGCTCAGGGCAGGAGCATTAGCCGAGGTCAGGTTTTAAATTCAGTCAGGCAATCCAGCTGGGAAAAGCTGCAGCGAGGCTGATATCAAATTATCGTCATATTGCAAAAATTTCCCAACCCTGTGACATGTTGGATATTGTGCTGCCAACTGAATTCTAATCAAATAGCTTGTACTTTCACATTTTGTGTTAAGATGATTTTCCACTGCAGTGAATCCTTTCACACTGGCTTTTGGAAGCTGGGGGAAGTACAGGTCAACAGTGACTGAAATTTAATTTTCAGTTTAGTTATGAGTTATTTATATTTTGTTTATACTACACTATCTCGGAATTCCTGGAATACGTTTTCTTTTCTATCATTATGTTCATTGTGGGAAAATGGATAAATATGAGCAGAAATTAGGCATTTGAATAATGATTTTACTGAGTTTGCTTCAGCAAAAATTCCTTCTAATTTAGAATAATCAATTGAAAGTAACAGGCTATTTTTGTCCTTTAACATCCCAGATTAAATGATATTAAAGTGGACCAACTTTTAAAGTAAAATAACTTTACAAATTTAAGACAAAATCTAGGGCAACTGAGTGTTCCCATTAGTAAATCTTTACCACTTTAACCTGATTAGATTATAATGCAATGCAGAATACAAAACATCCAGTGTATGTAATCAGGCTATGCGACTGCATGTTGTCAGAAATTATCAAAATTCAAACCAGACACAAATGATAGTACAAACAAGGGCAATGTAAAACCAACTATGACAAGCTTTAAAAAATTTGCCAGTGGAGACACAGACATATTAAATTAATATTTTTCTCTGGTTCTGTGCCAGTCATTTAAGGGGACATCCACGCTTATCAGGATCTAAAAAATTATTACAGATTTTCTGGGTTTGTATTTAATGCTATTTCACAGTAAGCAGAAAGCTGGAAGGCAAATACACTAAAACTGAAAGTCCTGAGTATCCAGGATCTGATTCTATGTTAAACTGCCTTTGCAAACAGGCTTTTCAAACATCAAGACAACATCTACTTGCTCTGTAGAAAGAACTTACATTCTTTCTTTCTGAAGATAGAAGAAGGTGGAAATAAGCATTCAGTGTTTATTCTATCACAACGCGTTTTGAGCCTGTGCCTGTATTTATACAAAGAAATTCTGATGCTTTCATAGGCTTTCAAAAGGGGATGGAGTATTTTCTGGATGCTAAGTAGGTCAATCTCTACCACTCCCCCACTTTGAAAATGATCTTATGGATGCAACTTTCATGGAAGAAATAGGTTATTTGAGAACGTGAAATTCCAAGTGTATAAAAGGGTTAGATCCATTTATGCACTTAGGCATTACAATACAGTTTTGTAACATCAAACTATGTTTACTGGATAACCACCTACTTACATATCTAAAAGTGATGTGATGCAAAACAGCTTTTGGTAGAACCAAGTAGTGAGAAAAACTTGGTCACTCAGCATGATGCAACATCTCATTCTTCAGGGACATAAGGCATCCCCAAACCTTCTGAAAGTGCTCCTCAGTCATCCTTTCATAACAGCAGAGAGCACTAGTTTCTTTTGAACTCTAAGAAAAGCAAAGCGGCTGTTTGTCTTTTCCTTATTGTCGTAAGAAGCTTGAAACCTAGGCTCAGACCCTCATCTCCCAGCAGCCACTCTGGAGATTATTCAGCAACAACCTCCTGGTTGTGGTACATGTTTAAAAAAAATGAAGTTCAAGATTCCTAGGTGTAGAATGGGAAAAGAGGAAGAGGAAGAGTAGCGCTACACATCAGAAAACACACAATGCTTTCTCTGGGGAGATGGAAGTGCTGAGCTCTGATCTCTGCTGTAATGACTGCTTATACATTCTGTTTTAAGTAGTAATTGGGTAAAATATTGAAGTAGTTCCTGGATGGAATATGTGCAATGGAAGCAACAGGAACCACTGCACAGCTCATGTATGAATTCTGCAGAAATACGCCAAATTTCAAATACTTATTGGTCTGAAGTGATACCATCATCTATTAGCTAAAAAAAATAAATTAGTGAATATTACACTACAAGTAGAGTTTCTGTTTCATTTACTTTATTTATTCATAGTCTCAGGAGCAGAAAGTTGATAGATGTCCCACATTTGAAACTCCCTGGTAGCTGTGAGATTGAGCTGAGGGATCAAATACTGTCAAGATAATCTCCATAGACCTTAGCAACTTCCACCAAGGAAGATAGTCATCATAGGAGAAAAACAGGGCACTTGAAGTATGTTGCTGTGCAAGGAAAACCAGCTTCTTGGCTTTTTCTTTTTCAAATGAATATGCTGAAAATCAAGGCATGCTTCATGCGGTGTAACCAAAACCTGCATGCAAGTGGGGCCAAATAACATTCAGCTTAATAACTGTGCCAAAGCCATTAGTTCTTTTGAAAAGCTGCTTAGTAAAATTGTGCTAACAAAAATGCAGATTCTTTTTAAATGTCACTTCAAAATTATTAATATCATCAACATGACAGCCATGATATGTTACATATTTAATCCATTCTTTTATTCCTCACCTATTTCCTCTACTTAGTTTTGAAATATGAATTGTAGGATTTAATCTTGAAACAGCTTACCTACATTATAGTAGCCAACAGAGAGGCACTAAAGGTTTTGCAGATGGGGAAATAATGTTTGGAGCTCTGAGTATCTCAGAAGCTACAGCATAGGGAATAGGTATTTTAGTTCAGTTTTATGTTTAAACCATCGACAAAATATAAGTGATCTTCCATTATAATTATCACTATCTTATTTCAAAATTAATGCTTCATACATTAATACCTTAAATGCCAGGATTTCATAGTCTCAAAATCATGAATTATTTCTGTACAACAAATGCATAGACCTTAGATGACTATTGAATATAACTGTTAAAAAATACTCCCCATTACGTAAAAATAAAGTTTTTATTAATTTTCAGTTGCAGCTACCTTGCATTCATTCAGATACCCTTGGTCTGCCAGACACAAAAGAGCATAACGTGACAAAATAACTAAGATTTGAGGAAGGCACACAGAGTATTATCTGCCTACTATGCCTACAAGGCCAACCAAGGAAGAGTCTGGAATAAGAAATCATGTAGCTTAAAATCCTTCCTCGGAGTCCTAAGCTTCTCATTGTAGATTGTATTATATATTTATGTTTTAATTGCAAACCAAATTACTCTTGCAATAAAAGGTATATCAGGATGTAAAAACACTTTGGAAAATAAAGAGCAAAATAAAGTTCTAAGTAGTTTTTTAATCTCTGATGGACACAGATTGTTTTGTAGAAAAAATAAAAAGAGGATATAGAGAATTTTTTTTAAATTACATTAAGAAAATCTAAACCAGTAGTACTGATATTCTGCATTTAGTAACAACTGTTAACACTCTTGAGTTGTAAATTTTCCTCCTTATAAAATTAAACATTCTTTTGTCCTTTTCAAACTGTTTCAATCCCATGTTTTAAAAGTAAATTTGAAGACTTGATCCAGCAATCAATCAACACTTAACTATTTGAAAATACATATTCCTATAATTACACACACTAGTATTAAAAATTAAATTATGAATTTAAAATTGTTTTATTTTATAAAATTCATTTTAAATTGCCTTGTCTTAAGCTTGGTTGAAAATATTCCCTGCCCAGGGTTGAATTTCCTTGAAATTTTTAGTCAGACTGACTGAGAAGCCTGAGAGCAAGATTATGAAAATATCCAGTAGTTATTTGTAAACACTAAAAAATATCCCAGTGATCTTTTTTGAGAAAACTCTAGGCTTTGGGATGGATACTTCAAGTATGAATATGCTTTAACCTAGACACAGGCCTTTTGCCATCTTTGTTAAAAATCTGTCTACATTTGTCAGCGTGATAAGTCTTTGAGATATAAATATCAACATTCCTGGCATCAGGGAGTATAAAGTAAAGCCTTTAAAGTCTGGGTTTGATCTCACTACTCTGACAGGAAAGGTGCTCCAGAACCTACTGCTGTCTTGATTACAAGTGATCTTCTTCTAGTTGCCACTTCAACCTTATTCCCAGTCTTTTGGGCTTTTTTTTTTTGCAACAACAGTGTTCATTTCCTTAAATAACCCTTTTTGCTTCCTCAATATATTCATAGCCTGTATTGTACCTCCTCTCAGCTTCTTTTGGTTTTGCTGAGCAAGTTAACTTCTTTTAACCTCTCCTCACCTATTAGTAGTACTTCTTGCAAAGTTCAATAGGTTGATTTAACTATTCCTAGCACACAGGTAACTACCAAAGTAATTTTACCAGATTTATTTTTTTTTAATAAGACTATGTTCAAATTTTTTGACTAAAACGTCTTCAGTGTATCATCTAAAATCTCTTCATATTGGTACTCACTAAACAAAGACTCTCAAGACTCCCAGGGGTCTTAGAGCTGCCAGACCAACACCCCAGCATCACAGAATGACCAAGCAAATTCCACCCTCACAGCTCTTACCTCCACATTTACAACACCTACCATCCCCACCAAGGAGCTGAACAGGATCCTTCAGGTTTGGAGATCCGGAGGCAAAACTAATCTTGGCATCTAATCGTTACTCGCCATGGTTTCAGGTTGATGGCAGCATGGACAAGAGGCATGGAGAGCAAGGGAGGGCAGGCACCAGACCTGACAGGCAGGAGACTGTTTCTTTTATGCTCTCCGTGACTCGCTCAGCCGTGCTTAGCCAACGAGAGGAAGAAGCTGTATGATCTAAATGTAGAGAGGACAAACACCGGAACCGGCGTGCTGGAGGAAAGGGCTGTAGAAATACACTGGGACTGACAGCCTGAGGGACAAACACGGAGACTGTCAGAGTCTGGGAGCTGCAGCTGAAAAGTATTCAAGGGAGCAGCAGACTCTGTGGATGAAGGCTAGAGGAAAAATGGACCTGCAAGGTAACTGCTGGGACTAGCAACCACCAGTGCTGGAGAGAGTGGATCAGGGGAGAGCTAAGGATCTGACACACTGGCAAGAAATTCCTATTGCCTCAGCAAAAGGCTTTGAACAAGATATTTGATTAACAAGGAAGGGAAGAACTGTGTGTGAGGAGGTGTTAGAGAAGACAGACAAGAACCAAGGAAAGCAGTATGCAACCAGAGGCCACAGGAGACACAGAAATCAAAGAGACTGGTTGAACAAGTGCCTCAGAGCAATGAGAGGACTGACCAGGCGAGCGTGGGAAGGGCTGTGACATGGAGCAGTGAAACAAGAACTAACAGAGTGAGAGCAGAAGGGCAAAGGTCAGCAGAGGAGTGAGGACTGGACAGCGAGGAAGTAGCTAGTGGTGGGGCAGAGGCAGGTCAGGAGCAGGCTGGAGAAGACATGGCAGAAGGAGCCACACTTGGGAAGAATGAGCACAGGAAAGCACATTCCCCTAAGGAGCCTGGTAGGAAACAGACACTTCACCCCAATTCTGACCGTTAGCAAACATCTGAGAGTTCCTCTAGGAAAAAATACCTGTCCCCCTTTGTATGGAGGAATACAAATGTCATCAATCTCTCCCTGAAATCCAACAGCAGAATTTTTGGTGTTGTAGTTGAAGCGTAAAAACCTGCCTATAAGCTACACAACAGAGCTTTGTTTTTATGTTTTTAACACCATTAGGAAATTAAAAACAAAGTTCCTGTTAAAATACTTTTCTTAAGGCTGCAAAGTTAAGCACTAAAATGTTACCAAATCCCATATTTAAGGTTCACTGTGCAGCCTTAGTTCAGCCTGCTTATTTGTAAGTCATGATGCAGTCATAATGATGTGACTATATGCTATTACATCCTCAGTGTCTTGCTCTTATTTAGTGCAAGTGATGGGTGATATTCACTCCATAAACAGTTATTCAGAATTTTGTTTTGTGATTTGTTTTGTGTCAGTTCAGTGGGCAGCCTCGGAATTAAACTTACTTCATGCTATTTAAATACTGGTGTGAAAAAGAAATTATTATTTCATAGACTGTTTTGTGCTGCTCATTACTACAGTAGCATCTGACTGCTTCACTCCCATTACACAGCATGCAAACTGAAGCCAGGAGGTCAGTTTTATTACCTAGGTGAAATTGAGATGCCAGGGATCTGACTTTTAAGAGTTATGAAAATTATGTATCAGTAATATTCAGACTACAGCACACATGGAATTTCCATGGTGAATGCAGCTTGAGAACTTCTATAAACCTAACTACATGCTTTGTCAGGCACTTAGAAAATGGAAGATAAAAAATGTTTTAAGCCAGTTGTTCAGCACGTTCACAGTAACCTTGTGCCCACCCTTCAATCTCCAAGGCAACACTTGCTGCTTTTTAAAAGAAATAAGAGATCCTCTCTCTTCCTGCAATCTCCTGTTTTATTCATTTACACACTTTACAACTTCTTCAGCAGAACTCCTACACATAAGAGTCATCCTAAAAGCACTTCCATCCTATGATGAATACAGAGTACATTCCATGAAAAACCAGTACACCATCATACAGTTAAAGTCTGTATGACAAGGCAGATGCATAATCCTCTGAATTAAAACTGCATGTATAACCTTAATTCCAGTGCCTCATAATGTCTGAAATCTCGCCTCTGCCAAACTATTCTTTTAACATCATACCCGTGTGTAGTGTTATATATAAATACAAATGGATAAGGGAGTCCCTTGCTATATAAAGATGTACTTTTTATGTGCCACAGTAGGATGTTACACAATACTACTGTGGCAGTGAAGGAAAAGGAAACATCTGCATTTAGACTATAATTACTATGCGTCTGTGAGACAATTACTGGCCATTTTAAGTTGTGCAAACAACACTATCAACAAGATCAGAGCTGATGAATGTTTTTTTAACCTACCTTCAGCTACTGTACAGAATTTACCATTTATAATCACTTACATAAAATGTTTTTTCCTACAGTTAAGACGACTAGCACATTTTAGTGGCTTAGGTTTATATTTCTGCCTCTCACAGAAGGAGACTGGGATCTAAAATGAAAAATTCTGAACAGTTAAAAATTTAATTTCTCAGTGAGAGTATGCTGCATGCATATTAAAATGTTATCAGTGAACACTAAATCCCAGTTAATACAAATGATGGCAAGATGACAGTGGCCAAAAAACACTATATTTTTCAAGCCAGAGTTTTACAGCTCTATTTCTTTGATACAACAGTTGAAGAATGTTCTATCTCCTTCATTTCTGATTTAGTAGCAAGTTAGCTTCTGCTCCAAGGACCAAGGGTGCACTTCGACCCTCTTTCAGCACTTTAGATCAAAGGAGGTCAAAGTGGTTTAAGCTTTCCTACCATTTTCAGTAAATAAGCATTTGCCCTGGAAATGAAAATTGACTGAGACAAAATAAAAATCGTATTAAATCAGCTCACCTATCAAGATAAATCCTGCTATATTAGAGGGCTTTGCTCACAGGTGTAGGACGATTTGCAACAGTGTATAGAAAAATAACATAGATTTGAGGTGATTTTCAAACACATAACTTTAAGAAAATACATTCAAAACAATCATGATCTGCCACCACATTCAAATGACCTTCATTCTCCAAATAAAAGCTAGCAGTGAAGTCAGTTAAGGGGCTCTAAATATGGATTTGTACTCTTACTGTTACGTCATTTTACATTCACCTGTCATCAATAATTGTTAGCACTATTGCCATTAATTTGTTTCTTTTGTACTATGCTTAATAGCTGTAGTAACTCATCTACAGGGAAAAAGAAATCACTAGGAAGACAACAGTAATTTTAAATCCTAGACCTAATTCTTAGCATATCACTGTTGTGTTTTAGGAAAAAGTACTTGTGAAATTGTAAAGCTATCACCTCCCTGGACTACTGAAAGTCATAACAATACATCTTCAAGAAATCCCTTCAAAAACCTAAACTGCCTAGGAGCTGGGAAAAAGGAATGGAAGAAATGGGCAATAGCTACAATGCAATGGATGAGCTGCAGGGTGGAGAGGGAAAAGCAGCCAAGAGGAAATCTGGAGCAGGCAGCAAGGGAGGAGGTCACAGAAGCTGGAAGAACAGTGGGAAAATTAACTTTTTGGTCAAAACAGTCTATGAAGAATATTTCAGTGAGGAGTAACTTACTATAAGAAAGATAATAACACCTCAGCCCAAAAAAAAAAAAAAATGTAAACAGTGTGTAGGTCTGGAAAGAGAACTAACTTTGAAGTCAACCTAAAGGCTACTGAAGTCTTTCTCTTTATTTCAAAGATGACTGGGTTTAGCGTTTATAGTCCTATTTGCAAAGATCCTATGCACCTAAAATAGATTCCTCGAGGTGTTTTAAAAAATGTTTAGGATGGCTAGATGCTTAAATCTTATTAAAAACTTTATGAAACAATCACCTAATAAACTGTCAGGAGCTTCTCAAAATCCCCATCAATATCCTCTAAGTCTTTGTCCTGGTTTCAGTTGTGATAGCATTTTTTTTGCTACCTAGTAGCTGGTACAGTGCCATGTTTTGGATTTAGGATAAGAATGATGTTGATAACACACTGATGTTTTAGTTGTTGCTGACCAGGGCTGACACTACATAAAGGACTTTTCACCTTCTCATGCTGCCCATCCAGGACAGCTGACCCCAAAGGATCAAGGAGATGTTCCATACCATCTGGTGTCATGTAGAACAATAAAACTGGGGGGAGCTGGCTGGAGGGTGGCAGCCTCCTGTTCAGGGACTGGCTGCGCATCAGTCAGCAGGTGGTGCGCAACTGCATTGGGCATCACTTGTTTCAGATATTCTTTTATAATTATTAATATTATTTTCCATTCCTTTTCTGTCCTATTAAACTGTCTTTATCTCAAACCACAAGTTTTATCTTTGTCTTATTCTATCTCCCATCCCACTGCAGGGGAATGAGCAAACAGCTCTGTGGTGTTTAGCCGCCTGACAGGTTAACCATGGCAGTCAGGCAAATGACAAAAAATGCAGTCTTTGTTTCCCTTTTTGTATACATTAATGTGTTCCCTGTGTTTCTTCATAATGGCTGTGCTCAAATTGTTCTGAGAGAGGACACGTGCGTGTGTGTGTGCACACGTGCATGCACAGTCTGGTAGCTCGCAGCTGTGTCATACATTTGAGAACATCAGTATAATCACAGAATCACAGAATATGCTGAGTTGGAAGGGACCCACAAGGATCATCAAGTCCAACCCTCAGCCCTGCA
>NW_020955436.1:287417-289111 GCF_003031625.1 Empidonax traillii | reverse complement strand
TGTGCTCAAATTGTTCTGAGAGAGGACACGTGCGTGTGTGTGTGCACACGTGCATGCACAGTCTGGTAGCTCGCAGCTGTGTCATACATTTGAGAACATCAGTATAATCACAGAATCACAGAATATGCTGAGTTGGAAGGGACCCACAAGGATCATCAAGTCCAACCCTCAGCCCTGCACAGAACCATCTCCAACAGTCACACCATGTGCTTGAGAATGTCATCAAAATGCTCCTTGGACTCTGTCAGGCTTGATGCTGTGACCACTTCCCTGGGGAGCCTGTTCCAGTGCCCAACCACTCTCTGGATGAAGAACTTTTTTCTAATATCCAACCTTAAACTCTCCTGAGACAACTTCGGGCCATTCCCTTGCGTCCTGTCACTGCTCACCAGAGAAGAGATCAGTGCCTGTCCCTCCTCTTCCCCTCACAAGGAAGTTGTAACTGCAGTGAGGTCACCCCTCAGTCTCCTCTAGCCTAGGCTTAACAGACCAAGTGACCTCCACTACTCCTCATACAACTTCCCCTCAAGGCCCTTCACCATCCTTACTGCCCTCCTTTGAACACTCTCCAACAGCTTAATATCTTTGTTATACTGGGTGTCCAAATCTGCCACAATATTCAGGGTGAGGCTGCCCCAGTGCAGAGCAGAGTGGGACAATCCCTTCCCTAGACCGGCTGGTGATGCTTTGCCTGATGCCCCCCAGGACATGGTTGGCCCTCCTGACTGCCAGGGCACTGCTGACTCACATTCAACTTGCCATCGACCAGGACCCCCAGGTCCCTTTCTGTGGCACTGCTTTCCAGCATCATGTTAAGAAAAATGCTGAAAGTGAAAGATGGTATGATAATGTTTTGACAGGTTTGTTTCTAAATGCAATTCACAGGAGACACAATCCAACACTAGCAGATATCTCCAAAGGAAAGATGATATGAATGCAATCTATAGATTTAATAGGTACACTTGGAATTAACCAAATCTTGTGCCGGGTGATAGGTAATATTTTCATGTCGTCTGTATTAGGTCATTGAAATAGCACATAAAGGGCAGGTGATACTGGAAAACTAGTAAATAGCAGAGTAAGGATAAATGGAAATTAACAAAATGAAATGGGAATTATTTAATGAGACAGATTAAGACCTTCTAAAAAGCCCTGTAGAACAACTTCATCCGTATGAAATAATTAATTTCAAGTGAGTTAATTGTCAACTAACACCTAGAATTCTTCTATAAATGAATTGGTATCAGATGTTTAAAAAAACTCCAAAGTGTTTTTCATACAGAATTGTAATATTCATTTCCCCATAACTTTTAAGGCTTAAACACATAAAAGCAAAAACCAGGATAGCTGAATAAGACCATGAATGGGACAACTGGTGGCTTTACATGCATTAAAAACTGATTTAGCTTTGCTTTCATGGTTTCTTCATCAGGGTCTTTACACTTCAAGTTTCACTTCAGCTACCTTGGGAGTAGCCTCAGTGGAGCCGAATGAAGCTGCTCACGTTGGTAGTTTTTTTCACATGTGACCTCCCAGACATCTGACCTCCTTCGGGTTTCCGTGTAACAACTTGTAGCAATGCTGCACCCACCCCTAAGGAGCTAAATTGCTGCAGCAAAGATCATTTTTAACTAATTAAAAACAGGTTCATTACGAGAATGAACCGAGGGATACCTACAAGCATTGGTGCTTCT